>NC_090265.1:919785561-920092942 GCF_040414725.1 Anabrus simplex
AGTACCAGATCCACAATAGACTATATCTTAACCAACTTCGAATTCAAGAAATGTGTTCGTAATGTACGGGTTTTTCGAGGATTCTTCGATGAAACAGACCACTACCTGATCTGTAGTGAGCTAAATATCTCTAGGCCTAGGATAGAGAAAGTGAAATATGTCTGCAAACGAATAAGGGTAGGAAATCTCCAGGACGAGGAGATTAGATGTACATAGTATAATTAGTGAGAAGTTCCGAACAGTAGACAGTAAGCAGGTTCAGAATATAGAAATAGAATGGGTGGCATACAGGGATGTTGTAGTAGCAACAGCAAGGGAATGTCTTGAAATAACTGCGTGTAAAGATAGGAATAAGCGAACATCTTGGTGGAATGATGAAGTGAGAGCAGCTTGTAAACGTAAAAAGAAGGCTTATCAGAAATGGCTCCAATCAAGGGCTGATGCAGACAGGGAATTATACGTAGATGAAGGAAACAGAACGAAACAAATATTTGTTGAATCCAAAAAGAAGTCGTGGGAAGATTTTGGTAATAACCTGAAAAGGCTAGGTCAAGCAGCAGGGAAACCTTTCTGGAAAGTAATAAAGAACCTTAGGAAGGGAGGGAAAAAGGAAATGAACAGTGCTTTGGGTAATTCAGCTGAAATCATAATAGATCTCAGGGAAACACTGGACAGGTGGAGAGAATGTTTTGAAAATCTTTTCAACGTAGAAGAAAATCTTCATGGTGGTGTCGCGAACAACGGAGCTCATGGGAAGGAAGAAAATTACGTTGGTGAAATTTCGCTTGAGGAAGTGGCAAGGATGGTAAATAAACTCCGTTGTCATAAAGCAGCAGGAATGGATGAAATTAGACCTGAAATGGTAAAGTATAGTGAGAAGGCATGGATGAAACAGCTTCACAGAGTAATACGATTAGCATGGAGTGTTGATAACGTACCTTCAGATTGGACAAAAGCACTCATTGCACCTACCTATAAGCAAGGGAAGAGGAAGGATTGCAACAACTATCGAAGTATCTCATTGATTAGTATCCCAGGCAAAATATTCACTGGCATCTTGGAAGGGAGGGTACGATCAATGGTCAAGAGGAAGTTGGACGAAAACCAGTGTGGTTTCAGACCATAGAGGGGCTGTCAGGATCAGATTTTCAGTATGCGGCAAGTAATTTAAAAATGCCCCGAGAGGAATAGACAGTTGTATTTGTTTCGTAGATCTAGAGAAAGCATTTGATAGGGTACCCAGGAAATGATATTCACCATACTGGGAGACTATGGGATCAAGGGTTGATTATTAAAATCAAACTTTTAAGTTTTTGCGATAAAAATATCCTCATTTTAAAATTTTACCCCCCCCCCCCCATTTCACCCTCTTAGCGCCGGAATATCCAAGAATCCTCCCATAGTGAGCACCTACACCCTAATATAATGTATCCCCAAAATTTCATTTCTTTATGTCCAGTAGTTTTGGCTCGGCGATGATGAATCAGTCAGTCATCAGTCAGTCAGTGAGGACATGTTATTTTATATACAGTGGCTCAAAAAAGTATTGGTCTGTCCATAGCCGTGGTATGAACGGAACAGTATAGTACAAATAATGGTGCATATAATGGAATTACACGTATGTAGATATATAGGACAGTCAAGTACATCGGTAGGTTGAATATGGAGCCAAGGAGATTCATGCTGTTTTCAAACGGACCCATAATACAACGGCGTGCGTCATTACACGCCAAACAAGTATTGGTCTAGTAAACCAATGTTATCGTGACACCGTGCTGTCTGCCGCAACTTGGGCTTATTGTGTCTGTGCTGACACGTTGGAAAGTAATATTCAGCACTGTTTCCGTGCTCAGCTAGCAATGGGAAGGAAAATGAAAGAAACAACGGAGGAAAAAAGGACGACTGTAGTGCGACTATTTCAAAAAGGTAAATCTTTCAAGGACATAAGTGAAATTATTGGAAGAACTGTTACAACTGTTACAGATATTGTGTACAGGTACAAAAGAACAAAGGCAATAGAAAATAAATAAAGATGTGGCTGCCCCTCAAAGTTATCAATACAAGACAAACGGCAAATTGTGCGTAAAGTGGCCCCAAATCCTCAACCAAGTGCGCCGAAGATCGCAGCTGTGTTACAACCAGACGTAGGAGTGCAGGTGTTATTTGAAACCATCCGAACTGTGCTACGTGAAAGAGGATATGCAGGCAGAACAGTCCGTAGAAAGCCGTATATCAGTAAGGCTAACAGGAAGAAGAGGCTATGCTAAAGAACACAGAAATGACAGCTATGAGGATTGGAAGACAGTCGTTTTTACCGATGAGAGTAAATTTACGCTCTTCAGGTCAGACAGACTAGTGATTGTGTGGAGGAGGACGAATTCTGAACTGGAAGAGAAGAACCTGGTGGTTCCCTGCTGGTCTGGAGTTGCATGAGTGCGAATGGTGTAGGTGAATTAATCTTTATTGAAGGGACTATGGTTTACAAATTATATGTTAACATCCTCAAGACTCATCCTCCATCAAGTATACAAAAAATAGGACCCTCAGCAAAGCATACGTGTACGCAAGGTAACGACCCCAAACACACGAAGCTATGGCTGCTATATAATACACCGCGTTGGATGAAAACTCCACCACAATCCCCCGATATCAACCCCATCGAGAATTTGTGGCACTATTTGAAGAAAAACGTGAGAAAACATGCAATATCAAACAAAGCTGACCTGAAAGAAGCCTTACTCACCGAATGGAATAACATACCAAAGGAAACTACGGAAACCTTGGTATGATCGATGCCAAATAGGTTAACAGAGATTATAAAGAGGAAAGGAGGACCTACCAAGTACCGAAACGTTCATGAAGGATCAAAAAACTGCATTATGTTAATTCAGGCCAATACTTTTTGGTGGCAAGTGAACAATTGTTTTAATTTATGGTTTTTTAGTTAAATGGACATGGAAGAATTATGTTTTTCTTACAATGTACATGTTACACAAGATGATAAATAATCAAGGATTCTAGTATATGTCAATTTTTATCATCATTCCCTTCGATTCCTCGTCCTCTCATGTAGCATATCTCGACAGACCAATACCTTTTTGAGCCACTGTATATAGATGTTAACTCGCACGAGACGCTCGGAATTTGACTTCCTTTTTCTATATTCACGCACATACTGTAACGCTGAGTTTAAAAGTTTCCCTCAAAATGTAAAGGCAAGATAATCTTATCCTTTTAATTTTCCGATATTAAAATCTAAAATTTACAACAATGAATGAACTCGATGGATGAAGCTGTACGCATAAACCAGTGGTTCCCAACCTGGGGGGCGATCGCCCTAAGTGGGCGATTTGGGTTATCAGGGGGGGCAATAAATAAGTGGGGGGGGATTTGGCGGCGATGACTATTCAAAGGGGGAAATATTAAAATAGTACGGTAAAGTAGAAGTTGCCGGGTAGCACGAGTCACTGGCTATTCTAAGCCGGCGAGTTCACTACACTCACCCCTCTCCACTGTTTCCACCTGTTGCTCAGCGCGACCGACTGGCGACTCAACCCCCTCCACTCTTGCCATCACTTGCCATTGACCTACATTCGTATTCAGTCTTATGTGCCTCACCATCAGTTTTTGTGTGAGTCTTTTTCGTTTTTTTTTTTTAAGTTTGTTTTGAAGTGTAGAATTTCATGCACAATGTATTGTCAATACTCAGCTAAGTATTTAAAATTCGATATTATCGCGTCACCGCATTGTTTCTTGTACAATAAAACATTTACTAGTAATGAAGTCATGAGGCCTTCGCGAATGAAAGATCATTTATCAAGAGTACACAGTGATAACGTGAGTAAAGAACTAAGTTATTTTCAACACCTCAAAGCAGATAAACGGCCTAGTGTGAGTGAAATATTAAAAAAATCGAGCAATCGATCGTGACAAACGTCTTCTTGCTTCTTACGAGGTGTCTTTATTGGCCGTTAAATGTAGTAAACCTCGCACAATTGGCCAAACTTTTGTTTTACCGCCTACCAAAGAAACTGTTGAAATCATGCTAGGCGAGGGTCCTAGTAATAAGATAAGCCAATCGGTTCTTTTGAGAGATAATACTGTTTCCAGGCGAATTAACGAAATGGCCACGGACATTGAATCCAAACTCACCAATTTGTTGAAGAAAAGGATATTTGCATTGAAGATTTATGAGTCAACTATGATTGATAACAAAGCAATTTTGTTAGCTTATGTGAGGTTTATCAATGAACCAAAGGAAATTACCGAGGACATGTTGTTTGCTAGAACTTTGATCACTGATACGAAGAGATCGTCAATTTTTAAAGTGGTGCAAGATTATTTTGAGGAAAAAGAGATTCCCCTAACAAACGTGAGCACTTGTGCAACAGACGGTGCTCCTGCCATGTCAGGTCCTCATGCTGGGTTTCTAGCCCACCTTAAGAAAGATGTGCCAGAGGTCATCACTATTCACTGTGGCATTCATCGTCAATACTTAGCTGTTAAAAAAAAATTGAGTGGTATGCTGCATGAAACCCTACAACTGGTTATTACTGGTGTCAACTATATCAAAGCTAATTCCCTCAATGACCGTCTGTTCCGACAACTTTGCCACAAAAATGATGAGGAATTTGAACGCTTGCTTCTACATACGGCCGTGAGGAGGCTTACCAAAGGAAACTGTTTGCGCCGTTTCTTCGAATTATTTGACACGGTTACTGAGTTTCTCGACACGTCTGATCCTGTTTTAAGTGAGAATTTGAAGCAACGCAAGTTTGAACTTGCGTACCTTACAGATATTTTTGAAAAAAAAAAAAAGAACGGAGTCAATATAAGGCTTCAAGGAAACAAGACAAACCTTATCAAGGCCAAAGGAATGATTTCATCGTTCATCGCCAAGTTTGATATTTACAAGGTAAATATTGGCCGTAAAAAGCTGATTCAGTTTCCGACCCTTAAAAAGTGTTCAGTGTCAGATAACGAGACTCCTGAAATCCCAGAAGACAAAATCCTAAATTTAATGATCACCTTGACCAGTTATAATCTGATATGGAATCAAGATTTGAAGATTTGACCAAGTTACAAATTCCGGATTGGATTCTAGATCCATTCTCGTTTGAAGCTGTGGATAAGCTTGATAACTCTTTGCAGACGGAGTTTCTAGATCTGAAGAATGACTGTGAGGCGAACATCATTTTCAAGCAGAGCGGTTACGAGTTAGCCTGGGTGAAGCTTATGGACACATACCCACAACTGTGGGGATAAACTGAACCACTTCTCATGATGTTCCCGTCAGCATATTTAGTTGAAAAAGGATTTAGCTCTGTTGTAAAGCTCATCACAAAACAAAGACATTTGCTTCAAAGGAGACTTGCGCCTGAACTTGACGAACAGAAAGCCGGATATTCAATCTATAACTGAAATCCACCAAGCACAAGGCAGCCACTGAAAATGTAAAATAAAACAATAACAAAGTTTTCAAAATTTCATTTATTTTTTCAAATTTTAACTGTCAACTTTCTCAATTTTTCCAGATTCCAATTTAAGAATGAAAACATGTTCTCCTGTTTTAAAATTTACGTCAATGATCTTAGTTAATTATTTCACTTTTCTTAAAAACTCTGTAAAAATGTTCATTTTAACTTTTTCTATTTTATTTAAGAGAGACCGGATAAAACTGCTTTGGTTGTTTTTATATACGGAAGTAAAATTGTTTAAAATAATAAAACTGCTTTATTATTCACACTTTGCTTCAAATTAAAATTAGGTATAGAATGAAAATGAAAATGGGCGATAGGTGTTAGTCAACCTCCAGAAAGGGGAGAAGGGCCACAAAAGGTTGGGAACCACTGGCATAAACAGTCTAGTCATTTATATAACAATTCAATAATAGTCTTCCTTTAAAAATGGCACATTGTTCTATTTACAGAACTTGAAAAACTTGAGAAAAAACGTCACACGTATTTCTGAGAGCAAGACATCGAAGACTGACATTGTAGCCAAAACAATACCCTCCGACTCGACCTGCCGGCTGGCTCCTGAATGTCCGATAGGTGCGGGGACCGAGAGGATAGGTGTGCTAGGCTTCGCTCCGGCAGATCGCCATTGCTAACTAACAATCATATATTCCTCATCATATATACTTCCTCACATCATACGTCTGACTTAATTATATAGTTAACAGAATGCTGGTATTTCCCTTTTACATTCCTGTAGGAAGATACTGCAGGGCTGCTGTTATTAGTGTTGGCTATTAGTGTTGGCTACTGAATGTATGGCTGAAGCAGTGTAGTATCGATTCATTCAAGTGTCCGAGTGAATCGATTCACAGGAACGGCGTGCTCATGGCACACGATTCAGCTTACTCCCAGCGGACAGTGCTGAGCGGCGCACTCACGGCTCACTAGCGGGATACTGGACTTTGGCGGGCAGCCGAGCTTCCGCTGCAGCGAGACAGTGAATCATGGCACACCGAAAGAATTGTGCGCAAGCACGGCTCAGTGAGACACAAGATACACACAGCTCCTTATCGGCACACTGGACACTGGCGGAGAGCCGAGCGTCCGCTGCAGCGAGACATACAGTGAACCATGGCACACAGAAAGAATCGTACGCAGTCACGGATCAGTGAGACACAACACACACACGGTTCATTATCGGTACACTGGACATTCCTCTAAAGCAATACATACAGAGAAGAAGATAAGCACGCCTGGACGACTACCAAGTCTGGATTTTAAACAATAGCGCTGTCTCTCTCTTTCCCTACGCTTGCCTCGCTCGCTCCGCCTGTCACCAACTTCCGCACGTGCGCTGCAGCGCTCCACCAGCCGAGAAGAGTTGAGCCGAGCTGAGCCGAACTTAACCGAGTCGCCCCGAGACAAAATTCTGGTCCGAACAGAGCCTAGTCGGGCCGATACACGGTGCATAGAACCTATGCGCCTCGGTTTGCACGCGTGAGATTGTGGACGTTTGAGAGGCCCTGATCTAGATGAATAGAAAGGGCACGTGAAAGAACGTGCAGTACGTTCCATGCTTTATATATATACCGAGGCAGCGATATCAGGTTGCTTCTTTCAAATGGAACTATACGAATTTCTGTCGTATACATTGGTGTACGTAGGCAGCCGCTTTCAGCGATACAAATATTTCTATAGTCAGACACATGGCACTGGCGAATAAGAGTATTGAAATATGCTCGTTTTCAAACGTGGTGCCAACATTCTGAACGTTGAAGACATGGTGAGCGTGATGCGCCAGAGGTTGTTTGTGTGTTCACTGTCCTCGGTGACATTGACAGGAAGTATGAATCACACGTAGCCCTTGTCTTCGTGATCTTCGTGCTACTAAATCCTGTGACGGCGCCAGATTTGAAAACTTGTACAATTCAATACTCTATTTCGCTAACTGTTGGAATAATTGCATCACTGGATGTGGCTGTCTATGGCCAACTGCGCATGGGACGGAAATGGGCGTAGTTTCACTTTTTAAGCAACTTGATGTCGCTGTTTCGGTGTTCAGTAAAGCACGAGATACAGACTGCATGTTCTTTCAAGTGTCCATTATTGTTATTCACCTCGACGAAAACCTTTTAATCTCCAACTAATCAGAAGATATTTGAGGTTAAGAAAACTTAGGGCCGGGCTGAGTGTCTCAGACGGTTGAAGCGCTGGCCTTCTGACTCCTACTTGGCAGGTTCGATCCTGGCTCAGTCCGGTGGTATTTAAAGGTGATAAAATACGTCAGCCTCGTGTCGGTAGATATTCTGGCGCGTAAAAGAACTTCTGCGGGACTAAATTTCGAGACCTCGGCGTCTCCAAGAACCATAAAAGTAGTTAATGGAATATAAAACTATTATTATTATTATTATTATTATTATTATTATTATTATTATTATTATTATTATTATTATTATTATTATTATTATTATAAAACTTAGGTGGGCCACCCTGTATTTTAAATTCACTCAAGTAATTTCCTTCAGTTTCTTGTTGTCGCCGACGTTTGGCAGAAAAGTATGAATCGTAACTGTGCTAAACGAAAACAAAGTATTTCCGAATGTTTTACTCATAAGCCTACGTAAATAATTGAGAAGGCAGACACTTGAAATTTACGAGTAACCCACGATGTATGCTTTTCACTGCTTTTTCATGTAGCCTACTTTGATATTTTTATTTCAGTACAATTATTATTTTTGTTGAAAGTACATTCCTCGGATTGTGAGGTCATTAATTTCTATTAAAATACATCGTGTGATAAAATATGCAACTCAGGGCATTAGAGGAATAAGAAGACTTCATATCACAGCTCGGTCATAATTGTGTGCCTTTTACTGCCACGTTCCTATTACTAGAGTCGCATATGCATGGCAAGTCACGTAAGCATAGATTGCCTATCGCATATTTATTCTAGGCGACCTCACGTACAGGGGTTTGAAATAAGATAAAGACTTATTTTGGTATCTGCAGAGGTATTGTTCACATATTTTTTATAAGCATAAGAGCCTGGCAGTTCGTGTTTGAATATCTCTTTTCTATGCTGTCCGTATATTTACAGTTAGCCTCGTTAATTTAACAACCAGGTCGGGTTTTATTGCAAGAGACTGTTCCGAATTGAATGTTTCTGACGTGATAACAGATGAAAAAAAGGTCCAGTAGTGTGATCTTCTACAGAGACGAAAATCTTCCAATTGCTCTTATTATGAAATTTTCAGAGTCGAGATACCTTGGAATTAGAAAAATGACTCGATGGTTAATATTAATAACGTTTTCAAATTGCCATGCACTTTTTTATTTGGATAGATACACTTAACTTTTCACCGTCTCATCGCGGTCATACGTTGACAAATTTTGAATATAATTACTGTGGAATTAGAAAAATGACTCGATGGTTAATATTAATAACGTTTTCAAATTGCCATGCACTTTTTTATTTGGATAGATACACTTAACTTTTCACCGTCTCATCGCGATCATACGTTGACAAATTTTGAATATAATTACTGTGTAAAATACTGTTTTAAAAAATTCTAAATGCCATTTTAAATTAAAAGTCTGAATTGTTTTCCGTTTAAATATGACATACCGAGCCCGATAGCTGCAGTCGCTTAAGTGCGGCCAGTATCCAGTATTCGGGAGATAGTGGGTTCGAACCCCACTGTCGGCAGCCCTGAAGATGGTTTTCCGTGGTTTCCCATTTTCACACCAGGCTGTACCTTAATTAAGGCCACGGCCACTTCCCCCCCCCCCCCAATTCCTAGTCCTTTCCTGTCCCATCGTCGCCATAAGACCTATCTGTGTCACTGCGACGTAAAGCAACTTACAAAAAATGTATGACACATGGGGGCAGTTTTCTTCCATCTGCGGTTACACAAAGCGAAAATCGAAAACTTGCCAACCTTGACGCAAATAAAACACGCACCCCAATGTCGTTCCTCAATTTTGTTTTGAAAGTATGCGGGCATTATTCGCGTAAATACGGTACTTATTTGGAAACTGGCAGATATTATATTCTACCCTTCAATAGACAATATTATGTACATTTAAGATACTTCTAAAAGCTTGAAGATTCGTCAGCTCAGTATGTTTAAAGTGCCGAACCTTGCCTCCAATCACAGAAAATGGAATTTGAATCTACGAGTGGCTGATATTTGACTGTGATAATGTCTATCACTGAAAATAATATAATATAATATAATATAATATAATATAATATAATATAATATAATATAATATAATATAATATAATATAATATAATATAATATAATATAATATAATATAATATAATATAATATAATATAAGGAGAGAGAGATTTATTAAAGAAATAAATCATCCGTCCTCCAATGAGGGTGACCATTTGGATCCGGAATACATTTTCAATTTCAATGGTTTAAAAATATCAAAAGATGAACATTTAAACGTTAATGCTGTTATCTTTAGTTACCACGTGAAGAAATATTGGGAAGTAATTCCCTACACCAAATGTTCGACTGCAAGTTGTTTTATGCCATTTAGACTGCCTGCTTGTCAGTTTTGGCATTCCAATTTACTCCTTCAGATGGCAGAGAAGCCAAAACTCTGTTGGGTGGCCTATCCCTGAGTGTATAAATGTTGTCGGGTAAACATCGAATGTGTGACCAGATATGGATTACAAGCCGATATCGTACGATGCAATGCGGAGTCGTTCTTATTCTCGCCGTTCAAAAATCCATACCTACGCCAGGTTTGAACCCACGATCTTGGGATTTGGAGGCTGACACACTCGCTATCTGTAGAGGGAGAAACTTAGCGTTATATTACAATAAGTCGCGACACAGTATCGCAGAAAGCGTCCAACACTGTAGACCATGACTGCAAAAGTCTGGTAGATATCGGGAGGTACAATTTCTACACCCATACCAAACATTCTCACGTTTTCTCAGGTATTGGACACCAGTACTTACGAAAATCCATTCTGTTCATCAGCTGAGACTGACTTACCGCTGCTTGAAAATGTCTTTTCCGATTCGAGCGAGCAAAAACAGATAACACACACACATCATACTAATATCACAGTCGTGCTTTCAGACTCACCAACACATTTTATCCTCTCTGACTCACACCACTCGTTTGTGAGGCACGTCGATGAAAGGCATTGGTATCACTTTTAGTGCTTTGCAGTGCGAACAAGTGTGGTTCGGGTTATTGTGCACCTGGAGTCAAAGAAGACATGTGGGTGGAAGTACAGCTTCAAATTGCCTTTCTGCGCCTTGATGATGACAATCATGATACCGATGACGAAGACGACGACGTTGATGGCGATGTCAATTATCATCATCATACTTCCGGCGAAAAATTCATTCATAATGTAAGGTAGACATAATTAATTTTATTTTAAAGCTTGCATGGAAGTAATTGATTTACCGTTTCTACCGGAAGTTCTTAACGTTGCATGCATCCCAAGACATAAGAGATTTGGAAATGTATATTTAAAATACCAATGATCACATCTGCTTTGGTTTGTGGTAAACAAACTGTTAATATTCTCTTCTGATTATTAATTTGAAAATGAATATATATTTGGAATTTAATGCAAGCGTTGAACTTCTGTTCATGCTATACAGCGTGAATGTTCTTTATAACATGAAGAGTTCGATTACAATGTCGTCATTAGGCACTTATTGTGGTTTGGGTATCTGATGACGAGGGCTCGGATGTTTAGGAAAAGACATATTTTTTCTTTGTCTCTTTTTTCTTGCCTGATTGGATTTCGGTGCAAATCAGGTGTTTATCGTCACAATTAAGTAATTTTTATTTGTCATATAAATGCATATTTCGGCTATTTGTTAGGTCCTACTTTATAGGTATGTATTCACAAATGTTTGATAAGTGAATCGAGGGCAATAGACTGTGTATAACTGCTAAACATGTATATCCAGAAAATTAATATGAAAGTAAGAGTAAAGAATTTAGTTAACAAATACGTATCAAAGGATTTTCCGCTTCGTTTTATAACTTATTTTAAAATGACCATATTTAGATTAATCATTTTGGGTCATATTTTGTAATTTTTACGTCATATTTCGTCAATTTTGAGGTCATATTTCGTCACTTTTGAGGTCATATTTGCTTGCTTATTTGGGCTATTTTTAGGTCTTAAACATCCGAGCTCTACTGATGACCATTCATTCACTCCACTCGAAATCATCTGAATATCCCAGCCTTGATGGTAAGTTTAGCTCGAGCTATTGCGCTTGTGGTCAAGCACACCACTCAAAGTTACGCTTCAGAAACATGGACTTATACCTCGCCTATTTCACTAACATAAAACTGAATTGAATTATTTCCTTATATTGCTATTGGACAATAGGTCCCGCTCCTTGGCCGAATGGTCAGCCTACTGGCCTTAGGTTCGGAGGGGCCTGGGTGTTCCATGAGCTTCTCAATACACATCTTCATTTACACAAAACTTATCACACCATTAACCACCACAGAAGCACACTATAGTGAATACATCCTACCACGTAGGGTTGGCGTCAGGGTGGGTATCCATCCGTAAAGCTAGGTTTGATACACATTAGTGCCGACGCCATATACAAGGTAACTGGGAGGAAGGTCACGAAATAAGAAAACATTCCTATTGGAGCATAGGGCATCTTTTAAATATCTCCGGAGACTGTAAACTGCGCCACTTTCATCTTTTTCAATCCCCTGTGGGTGGCGGACACAGACGAAGACTATGACCACGGCATCCCCTGCCTGTCGTAAGAGGCGAATAAAAGGGGCGACCAAGGGATGATAAAATTAGAACCATTAGAATAATTGTGATGTACCATTACGTGCGGAACACCCTGGGTCGACGTTACTTGTGACTAGTACCACCATGCGAAGAAAACCATGGGTCTACTTATATAGGAACAGTACCACTATGTGAGGAACCTATGGGTCTGAGTGTTGCTTGTGATAGAGGTCATCATGTGTATTCCATTGGTCGGTTCCACTGTGTTCATAATGGGTCCGTGTTACCTATGAGTAGTACCACTTTATGAGAAACATCATGGGTTTACGTTGCCTGTGGTTAGTACTAGTATGTGAGAAACACCACGGGTTTGGCTGACCCGTGTGATTAGTACCACTATTTGAGGACAACATTGGTCTGCGTTGCCTGAGAGTAGTACCATTACGTGAGGTGCACCATGGGCTTGTGTTGCCTGTGGGCGTTACCATAGTGTGCGATACACTGTGGGTCTGCATTGCGTATGCGAGCGACACCATGAGTATACGTGGCCTGTGATTAGTTCCAAGTGAGGAACACCACAGGAATACGGGCGCCCGTGATTAGTCCCACTATGTGAGGAGCAACATGGGTCTGCGTTGCTTGTGAGTTGTACCCCTATGTGCTAAACACCAAGGGTTTGTGTTAACTACTAGTGGTGCCATTGTGCGTGACGTATCATGGGCCTACATTTACTTGTGATTATTACCACCATGCGGGAAACACCCTGAGTCTACGTTACCTGTGATTATTACCACTGTAGGAGGAACACCATAGTTCTACTTTATTAGTGAATAGTATAATTGTGAGGGGCCGGTGACCTGGATTTTGGACCCAGTTAGATAATAAGCATCATCCCAGTGATTAACATTGTGAATTGGATCCACTGATGGTTTTCGTTTCACGATAATTTTCTCATCACCATTCGTTCTAGATTCTAATCAGTGGATACATTTTGAAGGTTTAATTTGCATTTCGTTACACCTCGTACCATTAGGGACCGATGACGTAGCTGTTAGGCCCCTTTAAACAACAACAATCATAATCATCATTACCTTTTTCTGCCTACCGAGATGGTACAAACTACGTCACCGACATTATGTTAAATACGCCAAGAAGATGGTGTAAACTGCGTCGCTGCCACGCTAACATTTTCCTTCTCACTTTACCAGACTTAGGACTGGTTAAATTATTAGAGTCAATACCCTTGTCACATTTAAAATATACATTTCGCTAACCGTTATTACTTTTTTATTCAGTAGGCCACCGGGCGAGTTGGCCGTGCGCGTAGAGGCGCGCGGCTGTGAGCTTGCATCCGGGAGATAGTAGGTTCGAATCCCACTATCGGCAGCTTTGAAAATGGTTTTCCGTGGTTTCCCATTTTCACCCCAGGCAAATGCTGGGGCTGTACCTTAATTAAGACCATGGCCGCTTCCTTCCAACTCCTAGGCCTTTCCTATCCCATCGTCGCCATAAGACCTATCTGTATCGGCGCGACGTAAAGCCCCTAGCAAAAAAAATATTCAGTAGGCCTGCTTTATTTTCATATGATGATTTCTTAATAAAATGAAAAAGGCATATTTCTTTATTAATGTATTTGTTTTTCCTTGTGGATATGCGAGAATACTATGTCCTTTGTTTGCATTTCTTCTAACGGGTACTCCTTGTGAATGCTTATTTTTATGTATTCATTTTCTTAAAATTGGAGTAAGTTACTGAGTCTATATAAAGGAAAATGTTAGGACAGGCGTGGTATAACATACAGTAGAATTGGATTTTAGATTAAATTACTCTACTGCATTAGTTTGTTCCTTGTATCCAGTGATATCTTCGTTCGTCCAAATGTTGTGTGGAAATGGGCCGTACGGAGAAATGTACTCGTAGCATTCAAAAACATTGTCACAAAGTTTAGTGACTATCATTTTCATGTTTCATTCACTGAATAATTTAACACAAATCCTGTGACATGCGTTTTGAACATTGTCGTGTAAAATGATGGATTGATTTGTGCAAGAAGTGTGTCCCGAATTTTTCCCAAAGATCGCCGTAGATTGTGTACAAACAACTAAGGCGCTGCGAAGATAAAGGGCGAAATCAAAATGGGATGAGCATTTTCTTATTTCATATTTTGTTAATTATGTTTATTATTATTATTATTACTGTATTATTATTATTATTATTATTATTATTATTATTATTATTATTATTGCTGCTAGTGGTTTGTCACACTAACACATCGAAGGCTTCCGGCGGCGCAAGGATGGGAAAGAACCGGCCGTGGCCTTAATTAAGATACAGCCCTAGCATTTGCCTGATGTGAAAATAGTAAACTCGAGCTCGATAGCTGCAGTCGCTGAAGTGCGGCCAGTATCCAGTATTCGGGTGATCGTGGGCTCGAACCCCACTGTCGGCAGCCCTGAAGATGGTTTTCCGTCGTTTCCCATTTTCACACCAGACAAATGCTGGGGCTGTACCTTAATTAAGACCATGGCCGCTTCCTTCCCACTCCTAGCCCCTTCCTCCCTCATCGTCGCCATAAGACCTATCCGTGTCGGTGCGACGTAAAGCAAATAACAAAAAAAAAAAATTAAAAAATGGTAAACTACGAAAAACCATGTGTTGGATTCGAACCTATTATCTCCCGAAACTAAGCTCACAGTTACACGACTCTAACCGCACGGCCAATTCGCTCGGTACATTTAAATTATGTAACTGAATATAAAGCTTAGAATGCTGATACAGTATTCGGAATTTCATTGGTGATTTGAAGTTCGACGTCCCTTTCTTCTCCCCCTCTGCATTTTCCCTCTGACACCACCCTTATATAAAAGATTTTATTCACTGTTGGGTGTTTCTGTAGAGAGAGAGAGTGTGTGTGCGTGTGTGTGTGCGTGTGTGTGTGTGTGTGTGTGTGTGTGTGTGTGTGTGTGTGTGTGTGTGTGTGTGTGTGTGTGTGTGTGTGTGTGTGTGCTGAGAAACACAAACACACGGTCTCAGAGTCAGAGGAATTGAACCTGGGATCCTCTGAACCGAAGATCATGACGCACCTTGCTGAACTCTGTCTTCTCGTCTCCAGGCCCCGATGTTTCACTGTGTTGCGGGTCAGGAAAGCTTCCATGAGACATGAGCTGTTATGTTTGTTACCGAAGCCTGCTGTTCTCTCCCGGAACCGGAAGCTATGGCGTGCCTGCTTGTACCCTCATCATATGTTGGCCGTGGAACTGTTAACGGAGGTTGTCTTCGTTCTTTATTTCAAAACCTATCTGCACTCAGAAGAATGATGGCACAAAGAGTGAGGTCCCGCCACCAAAGGGACATACAAACGCTTGAAACTACCATATCTGGGAAGTAATTTATAAAGACTTCTGTCCATCCAAATCTTATGGCCACTGGAGAATTCTCAGAACTAGAGGTGTGGGGAAAGTGTACACTAGTATTTTGCTGCACCCCTCCAGAAGGGAATTTGGACTTTGAACTGAATAGTTATTTATATATTAATAAAAGAAGTGCGGGAACGTGTCTGTGGCCAACCTCTTCTTAGTCAAAGACCACCTTGAGTGAACAAGGCGTAAATAAGTACGGTCAACATCTAATCATACGAGATAATATGTGTTATGTATAGAAGGGAGTAGTCTATATCCTTAGTCAGACTGCCGTTAAACACTGCATCACTGAAGAAATGGATTATTTCATCACGATGGGGTCTGGCTCCATGGCTAAATGGTTAGCGTGCTGGCCTTTGGCCACAGTAGTCCCGGGTTCGATTCCCGGCGGGGTCGGGAATGTTAACCATAGTTGGTTAATTTCGCTGACACGGGGGCTGGGTGTATGTGTTGTCTTCATCATCATTTCATCCTCATCTCAATGCTCAGGTCGCCTAGGGGCGTCAAATCAAAAGACCTGCATCTGGTGAGCCGAACTTGTCCTCAGACACTCCCGGCACTAAAAGTCATACGCCATTTCATTTTCATCACGATGTGAAGTGTTAGCCGAGTGGCATTATCGAAGGCAGCTGCTGTTCGAATTCTGGCCAGTGCATATGGGAGTTTTGAAAAGTCGTGTTCATGTGATTCATATTTCAAGTAAAACGGGAGATCCCGCAGCTATGATCACGATAATCAACAGTCAACTAAAACTCCTAGGATACTGCAATTATAATGTTATTTCTCTGAAAATCCTGGTGCCGGACGAGAATGTGAGAGAGAACTTCCTTTGTTAGATAACATATGGGTGTTGTCTGAAGTGATTGTGTGCCATGAAGAATGGAACAATTAATTAGTTTACAAACTAAACTACGGTGGCTCAAGGCCACCATTCAGCAAGGAATTGATGCGATTACGCCTACATCGCACAGCTGTCGACCAGTTTGCTATGATAGTAACCACATATCGTTTCTATAGATTATCACAATCCATGAATTCTAAGTTTCTCTATCATTGACTTACCATTAAATGCAGCGTCTGACAATAACTTAGTCTAGTCATCTTCCCTATGGTTCAGATTTCACGTCCTACGGCTATGATTACGATATAAGCACGTAAAACTTCAGGCCAGCTTAATTTAGCTGTTGTTTTCTAAATCGCCTTCTGATTTATGCATTTAGTGTTAACTCTAAGATTAGTACGAAGGTTGGAACTTAAATAGTGGCAACTATTTATTTACAACAGATACAAAAGAGTTAACATGTTAGCAACCTTTACTGCCCTTCAGTGTAGTCACCAGCGTTGTGTATAATCCGTTGCCAGCGATGTGGAAGTCGTAGTATACCGTTAGCAGAGCCTGTTCTGTTGATGGTGCGAATGGAGCGGTCTACTGCCTGTCGAATCTCTACAACAGTTCTGAAGCGAATGCTCACGAATCGTCTGGTGTCGATCACTGTCCAGTAATTCGTAGGACGACCTGCCTGATGAATGTCCGCCACAGTTTGCCGACCATCGTTGAAGGCTTTTACCCAACGTGCCACTGTTCTGTAAGGCAATACAGTTTCTCCGCAAGCCTCTTGAAGACCTTGATGACACTGTCGTGCTCTACGACCTCTGGCACATTCAATCTTGATCCAACTTCGTTGTTCCAGTTTGGAAAACATAGTAACAACGTTACGTTAGACCGCTAACTCACAAGTGACCTCGCTTCTGCGCACGCAGGTGATGTGGGAAGGGCGAGTCCATTTGCTCTGAGGTAAGGTAGGTATGTAACCAACGTATGCTATAAGCGACAATATTAGATTCCGTTGCATAGCGTCTCCACAGCAGTGTTGCCACTATTTAAGTTCCAACCCTCGTATAAACTCGGTGAGCTTTTCTTCTTACTGACCTTTATCCCAATTTATTGGGGGTGGGCACTTGGCCCAGTTTTACGGCTCGATGCCGTTCCCTAGCCAACCCAACGTGGAGGTATGTATTCACTATTGCGTGTTACTGTGGTGGTTAGTATGTGGTGTGTTGTATGTAGATGACGAGAAGTGTGTTACTACGAACACAAACTCCCAGTCTCCAAGCCCGAGGAATTATCTAATACTGTATATCTAATGTAAAATCCTTAGTGCTTTCTGTCGAGCTGTGGGTCTGTCCGAGGATGTTTGCAAACTTCCCGGTGAGCTTGGATGGGCAGACTTTAAAATACATTTTCCCTCGATGTTGTAGTTTGGCTCAAAAATCACACAACTGACGAAAGTTGGACGGAAATTATTTGAATGATAAGAAAAGTTTGCATGTATCTCCGTCTCTCATTTCCCGGTCGCTCTGCCTCGCTTACACGCTATCGCATTGCCCTGCCATCTTAGTGTAAGGGCACATAGGAAGCGGCGCGGCGCGGCTCGGGGCGTGCCGGGCCGGGGCGGCGCGTCGTCTGCGCGGGTATTGCACACACAGGACGCGATATCGTACAGGCGGTAATCGACAACATGGCACTGCACAAAGCTGCACGTACAAGTATCCTCTGTGCAAGTAACTTTTTAAATTGACAATTTTGAAGCGACAGCGGAGGAGGGGGTGGGTGAATGAAGTGTGTTTGAGGAGAGCTGTTCATGGAGAGTATCATCACTTATTTCTAGTTTAAAGAAAGCACGAGGAACACTTTTTACGTTACACAAGAATGTCAATATCAACATTTGATTATATCCTTAGCAAAGTTAAAAACGATCTGGAAAAACAACCAACCAACTGGAGAAAACCTATCGGTCCAGAGGAGAGACTAATTGTTTGTCCGAGGTAAGTCAGTTTCATATGGCTTATATCAGCATTACTATTGCATTTGAAAATAAATGAGCTGGTAGAGGTGGTAAATGAAGGTTAGAGTATATGCTTTTTAAAATATACAAAATGTATTGGAGCCATGATATTTTATAAAACAAATGAAATCAGAATTAAAGATCCTCTGAGGAAACTTTTTGAATGACAATGTAAAACACAAACTGTTTCAATGTAGATATTTCTTTATATTTTACCACTGCTGTTGTGGAGTCTCATGGTTAAAAGGTATACGTTCTTCGTCGATGTAATGAAATGTTCCAAAAGCACCACCATGATCTGATTTAGCCATTTTCGCATCAATGAACAGCTGCGTAATTTTATTTCTCATTGTTAACTTTTCTAAAGGTGACATACCTTTAAAAAAGAGGCAGCAAGCTCATTAAAAAGTGATATCTTCACATTGTTCATTAATATTTTAAGGAGTTCGACTTTTTGCTCTTCTACCAGTAACATTTTCTTTGCTACGACATCTTGCACATTTATTTTCCTCTTACGGGGATTTTGAGAACCGAAACTTGAGCTAGGGTGGGACATACTTGAGGGAGTTTCAGAACGTGATGAAACAGTCGAACACTCGCCTTCTACCTCCTCCACACCGTCCTGTTTTTGTGACTGCGTGTCATCACCGCTATCATCAAGTTCATCGAAGTTCATGTCGTTGGCAGACGGGGATGAAATCGTAGGACACGGGTTCAGGTTTCCAGATGTTGTACTTGGATTCATCTCATCTTTCAACAAGTAGAGCAACTCAAAAAATGGCCAGGTCGAAAGTTGCGTTTTACCGTCGGCATCACCAGATTTGTATTTCATCATCTTTTCCAATTCCTTTCTGTAATGATCTCTTATGTTCTTCCATTTACTTCGAGCTTCAACCTCTGAAAGAAAGTAAAAACATTTCTGAAACAAACTTGTTTTCTGAGTTAATGGGGTAGATTGGTATAGTAGGTCAAGCCGGGTTTCAGTAAAAGAGTAACAGACACTACCCCCATTTTTATACTATGTAGTATAAATAAATTTTATCTTTAGAACTGGCAGCGTTGGAGGTCCTTATCACTTAGTGTTTTATTTAATTTCATAACTTATTTAATTTTTAAGGGAAACGGCAATTGCTGTCACCCTGTTTCTGTAAAATCTACCAAATGTTTTTTTACATATATTTTGATAACAAATTACAACTATTGTTGCTTATATATTAATTTCATTTTGTTTTAGGTATTTAGCCATAGGTGCTTTATTTCAAATGCTGGCCTATTCCTTCTGAATGAGGTATTGAAGCGTGAAGTCTATTGCGATAGATTCGTGCAAATTACTGTGGAAAAACCTAGTGGAAGATCACATGCCCGTGGCCATTATTGAATAATTAAAGCAATCAAGAGCGGGGTTTTGGGACTTATGGAACTTGCCAAATTGTGTAGGAGCACTTGATGGAAACCACTGCAGAATAAAATGTCCTCCACATTCTGGATCGGAATTCTAGAACTAAAAAAAGGTTTCTCTCAGTAGTCCTGCAAGCTGTGTCTGATCCAGAATACAAATTGTTAACCATTGACGTAGGTGCGAAACGTAGCCAGAATGACGGCGGTACGTTTGTTGCTTCTTCACTATATGAAAACCTTGAAAACAACACTTTCAATATGCCCCCAGACTGCGAACTTCCTACTTCTTTCGAAATATTACCAAACGTTCTCATTGCAGATGAAGCATATCCATTGAAAACGTACCTGCTGAAACCATATGCGTGGAATGATCTGACTCCTAAAAAAGCAACCTTCAATTATAGATTGTCATGAGCTCGGATGTGTATTGATTGTGCTTTCGGCATACTTTACTCAAAATGTGGCATTCTTCAGAAAGACATTGAAACGACAGTACCCCACGCTATAACAATAATAAAGTGTGCTTGTGTTCTCCACAATGTTGTGAGGGACAAAGATGGTGAAAATGACCCCGTGTTCAGAGAAGCCACAACTCTACACAAACATAGGAGAAATAACTGATACACATCTCGAGCACAGGAGATCAGAGATAAATTTGCCAACTATTTAAAAACACAAAGACTTTTGAGAGGAGACTATAGTGTCTAAAAGTGTGGTTAACTTTATTATTTCATAAACTATAGTAGTTAGAATAGAACTGAACTGAACTGAATTGAAAAGAATTTCTTTAGAAATAGTCTAACATCAACATTATATAACCATACCAGTATTCTGTGTTGTTTTACGAAATATAGCTAGGTACTTGTTGTATTCATTGCTCTTCCTATTTCATCCCACAGCTTCTCAATCACACCTCTGTTGCGATAATGCTTGTGCCTCGATTGTCAAATAGGCGGTCTAGCAAATACCTCGTTAATAAGTAGTTCGCCGTCCATGGTACAACGTGCAGCCCGCGTCTACCCGCCTCAAGAAAACAAACTCGACTGTTCCAAGTTGGCCCGCGCCGCGTCGCGCCGCTCCGGCTCGCTTCAAGTCGCTGTTTGTTTGTGCAGTCCCATAGCTCAGTACGTACTCGTTCATACCGCCCCGGACCGGCCCGCGCCGCACCGCTTCCTGTGTGCCCTTACACTTATCTGTTCCCTGAAACTACAGCTAATATGAACGCTCTTCTCCGTGAGGCGGCCACAGTTAGAGCCCTGCAGGGATGCGGATATCCGCGGATGTCCACGAAGTTAAGTGTCTTGGAGGATGAAAACTGTGTAAGAGTGCGGATAATTTTGCTCATAATTTCTGAATAATAATGAAGTTTGTTTTTCACTTAGGTATGGCAACTCTTGACATTGATATGGTATAATGGTGATATGTATATTTGAGACCATAAAGCCATAAATCTGACCTAAGCCTAACTGGCTCCTGACCACAATTAGTGGAAGGAAGGAACAAAGGTCAATACGTCGGTAGTTGTCGCAAGAGAAAATCCCTCATGAACCTGTGACTTCTTTCCAACGAACAAGAATGGCTAAATGTTATTCCAAGAAAGGGTTTCTCTCTGAATTTCAATTCGAGATCATCGAAACTACATGTTCGCCGCACCGAGTAAATCCACACTTTCAAGCTACGTGGAAAATATAAACTGTGAGACTGGAATAACACACTTAAAATAGTAAAGGAGGGCCTCTTAACAGAAAGTCAGCGCCTAAATGGAGCAGAGAGATTGTGTTTATTGGTAGTCCATCGAACAGCAGATGATATATGACAAGAAACTCGACACCTTCTTTGAACAGAAAGACGCTTTATTCCATATTGAGCGAATTAAAAACTACTCAAGATGACTGTCATGCAAACGAAAGTAGCAATCCAATTGCTCTGGTAGTTACGGGGTTTTCCTGACTCACAGAGGATTAGGAAGCGCCTGAGTTGAATGGCTGGACAATGTATTAATTAGAGCAATTTTTAAGATAACACATTTAAAAATGTTACTTCTTTTCTTTTGTGTGTGTTTAAAAATTGAGAAATGGAAAATCTGAATAACAGTGTTAATCAGCTCGTCAGCTCTAACAATATAGGGGATTTAGAAGTCCGAACATCAGGTACAAAATTGAGATTTATCAATTTGTTTATTTACATAGAAAAGAGCATTATTGCTCTTGACAAGAACAATATTTTACAAGAGCATGTCTTGCTCCGATCATTTACACAACATAGGAGTCTGCACTCCAATTATACCATGGTCCCGCCTCGCAGAGGCATTAGTTTCTTATGGCGCACTCCAGTTCCGCCTGACAACGTATCGGTTGTCCTCAATTTAAAGTATTTATAGGCCTACACAGCTGCCCCGATGTGGGCTTATGTATTGCTCAACAGTTATAAAGATCACTGTTCCCAAATGGAACTAACACAAGGCAAATTTTACACTCTGATAAGAGTCGGCGTATACAGGGACATAACAGCCCATACTACGTGGCCTTAATGGTAAAAGAAAAAGGTCGCACATGACCGGCCATAAACAAAAGGCAAGGAGGCGAGACTCTTGCACTTCTTCAAGAAATTGCATTGTATGTAAGCTTTGGGAAGGCATTCTTTCTGATTGTATTAGACATGTTTGTTAAATTAATAACTGGTTCGATAGTAGGCAATTCGGTTTTAGGAAAGGTTATTCCACTGAAGCTCAACTTGTAGGATTCCAGCAAGATATAGCAGATATCTTGTATTCTGGAGGTCAAATGGACTGTATCGCGATTGACCTGTCTAAAGCATTTGATAGGGTGGATCATGGGAGACTACTGGCAAAAATGAGTGCAATTGGACTAGACAAAAGAGTGACTGAATGGGTTGCTATATTTCTAGAAAATAGATCTCAGAGAATTAGAGTAGGTGAAGCTTTATCTGACCCTGTAAAAATTAAGAGGGTAATTCCTCAAGGCAGTATTATCGGACCTTTATGTTTTCTTATATATATATAAATGATATGAGTAAAGGAGTGGAATTGGAGGTAAGGCTTTTTGCGGATGATGTTATTCTCTATAGAGTGATAAATAAGTTACAAGATTGTGAGCAACTGCAACGTGACCTCGAAAATGTTGTGAGATGGACAGCAGGCAATGGTATGTTGATAAACGGGGTTAAAAGTCAGGTTGTGAGTTTCACAAATAGGAAAAGTCCTCTCAGTTTTAATTACTGCGTTGATGGGGTGAAAGTTCCTTTTGGGGATCATTGTAAGTATCTGGGTGTTAATATATGGAAAGATCTTCATTGGGGTAATCACATAAATGGGATTGTAAATAAAGGGTACAAATCTCTGCACATGGTTATGAGGGTGTTTAGGGGTTGTAGTAAGGATGTAAAGGAGAGTGCATATAAGTCTCTGGTAAGACCCCAACTAGAGTATGGTTCCAGTGTATGGGACCCTCACCAGGATTACCTGATTCAAGAACTGGAAAAAATCCAAAGAAAGGCAGCTCGATTTGTTCTGGGGGATTTCCGACAAAAGAGTAGCGTTACAAAAATGTTGCAATGTTTGGGTTGGGAAGAATTGAGAGAAAGAAGAAGAGCTGCTCGACTAAGTGGTATGTTCCGAGCTGTCAGCGGAGAAATGGCGTGGAATGACATTAGACGAATAAGTTTGAATGGCGTTTATAAAAGTAGGAAAGATCACAATATGAAGATAAAGTTGGAATTCAAGAGGACAAACTGGGGCAAATATTCATTTATAGGAAGGAGAGTTAGGGATTGGAATAACTTACCAAGGGAGATGTTCAATAAATTTCCAATTTCTTTGAAATCATTTAGGAAAAGGCTAGGAAAGCAACAGATAGGGAATCTGCCACCTGGGCGACTGCCCTAAATGCAGATCAGTGTTGATTGATTGATTGATTGATTGATTGATTGATTGATTGATTGATTGATTGATTGATATTGATTGATTGATTGATTGATTGATTGATTGATTGAATTGTTAAAACCCTAAGTGGGCTTATAGCCCATTGATACAGAGGCGAATCCTATACTACACCGGGGTGACTAAATGAGAAAAATTAATGCCAGAAGGATATACGAAATTTAGAAGTTTTGAAAACTTTAGTCACACCATGCAAGGTTAAATGGGATACGGCAGAGGTTCAACACTATTCGTTCCCTGACATTGCCTATTTCCCAGCAGGGAATAGAACATAGTCCTCATACTGTCTGAAGTACAAAACAAGGCACACAGCAATATGGCATATTAGAATATTTGCAAACATAGTTAAAGAAAAACAAATCACTACACGACAGAATTAAAAAAAAAAAAACGATGAGCGTAAAGGAGAATTCTTGTTTATGACGAAGTTACAGCGAGAAATCACTTTGAGCAACTCATTACATTTGCTCTTGTTTGCAGGAAATTTCTGTTAGAAGTAGAAAAAGGCAAACAACAACAACAATATGGCATATCCCTAGATTTGTAAACACAATTTTAAAAACCAAGTAACTGCACTACACAGTAAAAAACTAATTAGTGCATATCTATGAACTCTCAATAACAAACAAATATCTCATTACGAACCCATTATTCACATTATGACAGCAAAACAATACAAATGAAACTGGAAATACGGTAAGTTGCGGTACACAGCTTCCTGTCAGTGCCATAGGTGGCCAGCGCTCCAGCGGCATTATGGAGAAACTTTCCATTTACATCTTTATGATGGGCTTCACAGGCGATTGTTAAGGCTCGCAGTCGGCCTTGGCTTTACTGACGATTGAGTTCGAGGCTATAATTCATATTCTTTCCAGTTCGTACTTACAGGCACTTTGTGATTTCCTTCTCTTAGCTAAATTCTCTTGAAGACCGGGCGAGTTGGCCGTGCGTGTAGAGGCGCGCGGCGGTGAGCTTGCATCCGGGAGATAGTAGGTTCGAATCCCACTATCGGCAGCCCTGAAAAAGGTTTTCCGTGGTTTCCCATTTTCACCCCAGGCAAATGCTGGGGCTGTACCTTAATTAAGGCCACGGCCGCTTCCTTCCAACTCCTAGGCCTTTCCTATCCCATCGTTGCCATAAGACCTATCTGTATCGGTGCGACGTAAAGCCCCTAGCAAAAAAAAAAAATCTCTTGAAGTGGATATTGTCACTTTTGAGCTCTTACAGTAGGCCCTAGCTGTAATAGTTATCTTTGTAGATCTGACTACATACTTAATACAACCAGAATTGAGAGCTGGCGTTTTGTAGATTTCGGGCATTTTGTTCAGGTACGAAGGTATTTATCCTGGAACCATTTCCTCCTGTCGTAGACAGATAAAATCGGCCCGGCCGAGAAGTAAACCCAGGACGCTGACTATTCAGCGAAAGAGCTGGACATTTAAACAGTAATAGGTCGCCCAATAGAGTTGCAGTTTCTCTGACATTTGACGAAATTGACACTCAGCCAGCCTAAATGGCGTACAGTCAAAAATCCTGCATATCTTAGTCGAGGCCAAATTACTACTACTAGACATCCATTCTATCGCATAACTCTTCATTTAATCATACTGATACCTATCACATGATGCAAGATATTCATGCTTATCTTTTTGACTGTACAAAGATGTTAAGATTGTTACGAGAGACACACACACAGTACTCCACTCCGTACTCCAGCAACACTCCAACACGACGATACTCTGACACTGACTCCGATAATACGATTGGGAGCTCGCATTTGACTCACTAGTTCCTTCCAGGAAATACTGAAGGGGGCTACAGACAGAGTGCTCCCACCTAACAGTATTACCAGGAGACAAATGCCGAGCTGCAGAGGAGTCAAACTCAATAATATCAGAATCAACAATATTTGAAAAAGCGTTAAATAGCGTTTAGGTCTGTCTGTGAATTCCAAGTTCTTCGAATGATTTTGAAATCACATATTCAGTGAACTTCCGATAATTCGTGGGCGGTTAATTTACTCTGGGACTAATTTGCAGGTCTGCTGCAGTGTATGTGTTAAATTTGTAATTTGAACAGTAAACCTTCCGTCAGAAGAATTAGTCACCATTTCCACAGTGACGTGTAATCTTGGTACTTGGGATGGGAATATCACCGCCCACCTTTTCTACTCAGTGAGGTAAAAGTATTTGGAAATTGTTAACAAACTATGGAGACACCTTTGGAGTGAAGTGTGCAAGTAATTACTGACTTCGACGATGACATTTCGAAAGCTCGCTCGATTCTCGCCCCGTTGACGTCATTATACAAAGATCTCGAAGACTGTCAAGTTGAAAAAGAAGGAAGATAATGGTTACAGACAGAAAAAGTGAGTATATGTTACAATGAAGTGAGCTGCTAAGCTACTGTCGTCGAAACATTTTCGTCTTTCATGGAAAATAATGATGGCCTTTCTCTTACTTATATTGTTTTCATGAAACATTTGGGATACAAGATCTGAAAGAGTGTACGATTGTTAATAAAGAATGCAAAAAAGGGTTGACGTTTGTATTTTTGTAAACTCTCACTTTTGTAAAATGTCATTTTTCATATGCATTAACTATTGTATTCTATTAGTGTGATGCATATTAAAAAAAAAAACAACAACACTTTTCCCTTTGCAAAAATCGAACTATCATAAATGTAGCTCGGTCATGGCCATCCACCAACGGCTGCTCATTTCATATGACCACCAGCCATAAGACAATATAATCTGCACGGTTGCTAGGGTTACACTTTCGTCACGCATTTCGTGACGCTCACTTCCGTAACGCAAATTTTCAGAGGATCCCCAGCCATAAGACATATTTATGTTAATATAAAGAATATCTCCAGCTAATTGTACAGAACATCATCTTTGTTACACCTACTATGAGAGTAGATTTAATTATTCGTTAAGTGAAAGGATCTGCAGATAATTCACGATTTTTGTAACCCACGGAAATCTATGCATGAATTACTGCGAATGAGAGGAATGCACTGTATCTTGAGACCTCGACTCTTGAATGAGTAGACTCTGAATATGAAATTTGATCCAAGTATATTCAGCTGCTTCCCCGTGATGTTGAAACAAACACGAAAGCTAAAAACTACAGGAGAACTTACGGTATAAGTATAAAAAAGACAAAGAAAAAATGTACAGACAGCAGACCCCCTCCCCGCCTACATTTATTTATTTATTTATTTATTTATTTATTTATTTATTTATTTATTCTCCTCCGTATCTGTTCGCAGTTGTTTTACCAGAACATATTTCCATTACTTTCATGTTTGTCGTCTCCAGATCGAGAGAGAGTGACTACACGGTTTGATTAACGCAGCTGTCGGCATGCGTTCGGGAGATAATGGGTTCGAGCACCCCTGTAGGCAGCAACTCTGAAGACGGTTGTCCATGGATTTCCATTTTCACTTCAGGCATATGCTGGAGCTGTACTACCTTAATTAAGGTCACAGTTGCTTTCTTTGCCGTCCTAGCCTTTACGTATCTCATCGTCGCCATAAGATATGTTTGTAAACAAAAGTACCAACTGCTGCTAAAAGAAACGGATATTAATAGTCGTTCTGAACATCGAGTATAGAATGTCGCGGATTTGATATGGTCGGTGATCCATCCGCAGTTCAAATTCCGATTAATGCATTTGGAGTTATTGAAATGGAAAGTCACAACCTTGTGGTTCAGACTCCATGGCATACTGCCTGTACCTAGGCTCATGAAATTAGCTATCATGTTAAAGCCTGCTCAATTACGTTAGCTTCCTTTCGTTTTCTCTTCCCTTTTTCTTTAATCTTCCCATCCCTCTCTTGTTTGGATGAATTGATGACCTTGATGTTGATCTCATTAGGGATTTAGGTACGTTTGCTATTTCCTAAAATGAGGCGAATCCCATCATTAGAAAACGTGAAAAATGCGCTCACATCCTGTGGAATCGAATCGCAGGACAGTGGGTTTTGCATTAAATAGTTTTACATGCGAATTAGCCGAGTCGGTATATTTACTGCCACGATCAAAAACTCTCTTCAGAGCAAAAAACTTGGCACCCGGTTGAACAGCTTTTGCTGCTGTTTCTCTCTCTTTCCACTCGGTAGCTGTAACCAAATGTTCCAGCTTTTCAAGGAAATAATTATGTCAAATGGATCTTTCCAATGATTATAGAACTTAACAAAGAAATGACCTCGAAAAGTAAATTAATGATTTCCTAACAAACAGCCTGAGTGCAATCTACATATATTAGCTACTACGTCATTCCTAGACCACAACATTTTCGACCGAGTGAGTTGGTTGCTCGATACGAGGTGTGTAGCTGTAAGCTTACATTTGGGACATCGTGGGTTCGAAGGCTGTCCCCGGTTGTCCTGGAGGTGGTTTCTGGGGTTTCCCCTTTTCACATCAGGTAAATGCTGGGGCTGTGCCTTACTTAAGGCTACGGCTGATTCCTTTCCAGCCCTAGCCCTCCCCTACCTTTTCGCCGACGAAAATCCATCCGAATTACTACGACGTAATAATAATTTCGTGTGGCTATTTCTAGCCGAGTGCAGCCCTTGTAAGGCAGACTCTCCGATGAGGGTGGGCGGCATCCACCATGTGTAGGGAACTGCTTGTTATTGTGTTGGAGGATAGTGTTATGTGTGGTGTGTGAGTTGCAGGGATGTTGGGGACAGCACAAATACCCAGCCCCCGAGCCACTAGAATTAACCAATGAAGGTTAAAATCCCCGACCCGGCCGGCAATCGAACCGGGGACCCTCTGAACCGAAGCCCAGTACGCTGACCATTCAGCCAACGAGTCAGACACTGCGACTAGTAGTAATCCTATGACAGCCAGCTGGGTAGTGCAAGTGATTAGGAGTTCACTTCGAGGGTTGCCGGACAATTGCGGTCACGGACATTTGCGGTCACTGAGATAAACTTGTGCCCACTCACAGAAATTCCCCAGTTGTCGCAGGACATTTGCGGTCACTGCAGCTCAATCTCAGCGTATCCCCGCTAACCTACCTGAGCACCTGCTCGCTCCTTGCAGATGAACATTCTTCTCTCACGGGCATTATTTAGAGATTGATACCTTCAGCCACAAACACTATTCTGTACCAAAACTTCCTGGTGTGAGTACTGTATTTACTATTGTGTGCTGTTATGGAGTTGACAGTTACTAGTCAGGAAAATCTTTGTGCACTTTACAAACGTTATATGTACAGAAAACATAGGGAGAGTCAACCTGTTAACGTCACCTGGATGTGTCTGAAGCAGAAGAACAATTGTAAAGGACGGCTGAGGACAAGAGGCGAAGAAATGATTTATACCGTCGTTCATCAGCGTGGACCACCTGAAGAAGCGGCCTTCACAGTGAAAAAGCAAGTTCAAGATGGAAATAGGAGAGTAAGAGAAGAAGTGACTCCACTATCACAGATTTACGTGCAGGAGTTGCGTGATCTGCATAACAGGGGCTACGACTTTGTCACTGACATGCCAGCTCAAGAAACTTTAAAAATAACGATGTGTCGGCAACGAAATCATGTACGCGGACTTCAGGTAGAGCGAAAAACAAGTGCTCAGATAATTCTTAATGAAGAGGCGTTAAGGATGAATAATGGCAGCCCGTTTTGTTTAGCTGACGATGGCATAGGATAAAGAATTATGATTTTTTATGATTTTTAGTGCCGAAAATGGTAAGAGAAAGTCTTAGACATTATGCGCTTTTTTGTGGATGACACGTTCGAGAGTTGCAGCAAACAGTTCGCTCAGATATACACCATTCACGCAGACCTTGGAGGCCGGAGTGATGAAAACAACGTTTATCCAGTCGTCTTTGCGTTCCTGCCTAACAAAAAGAAATAAAATATTCGTTTATTTCACCTTATCTTGGAAGCGGTTCCATCAATGGAATCCTAAGAAAATCGCTAATGACTTCGAAGCAGCTACGATATCAGTCCTACGAGAATTATTTCCTTTAGCAGAGTTAAGTGGCTGCTTCTTTCATATGAAGCAATGTCTGTGGAGAAAAGTACAGGAACTTGGCCTGACGAGCGAATACAAGGAAAACGAAGATATACGCCTCTACATCCGAATGTGCACTACTCTGGCATTTTTGAAGCCAGATAACGTCAGTGAGGGATGGTTGGTGATACATTCTCATGCTCCTTCTACAGAAAAACTTACTGGATTCTTCGACTAATTTGTACATGTAAGGCTTGAAAACAGCGAGATACCAATCACTGTGTGGATCTGGTACAAAGAGCGACATCAAACAACAAATGCTGTAGCGGGATGGCATCACAAGATCAACTCTTTAGTTGGAAATCCACAACCTCGGTTCGACGATTTGGTGGTTTGTTTAAAGAAGGAAGCAGAAGTGACGAACTGCATGTACCGGTACCTGAAACTGGAGCTCAGTCTTGAAGGTAAGAGAAGAAAGACGAAATATGTGAAGAAAGATGACAGGATTGAAAGAACTCATAATATGAAGAAACTAGCGACAGCAGGTCCTGCTTAAAGGCAGAAAATCTTACACAGAAAATCTTGCGTAATATTCTTGCTGCTTTATAGGTGGGCCGGCACAAGGTTGCACTTGACAGTTGTAAGTCATGTTGGCAACACTACAAAAATGAAATGAAGAACGTCACCCGTCAGTCAGAATCACCAATCCACTACTTTTTATGTCAGATACAGTTACGCATTTTATTCATGTTAATTCGTATTTAATGCCGTATAGTGTTCATAATCTTTTTTTTTCTAGTTGCTTTACGTCGCACCGACACAGATAGGTCTTATGACGACGATGGGATAGGGAAGGGCTAGGAGCGGGAAGGAAGTGGCCGTGGCCTTAATTAAGGTACAGCCCCAGCATTTGCCTGGTGTGAAAATGGGAAACCACGGAAAACCAGTTTCAGGGCTGCCGACAGTGGGGTTCGAACCTACTATCTCCCGAATACTGGATACTGCCCGCACTTAAGCGACTGCAGCTATCGAGCTCGGTCATAATCTTTTATTTGCCTACACAAATATGAGCATTTAAAAGATATTATAAGGTTTAAGCGAGCTACAAAATAAATACGAACTATTTTCAGTTGATTGTTGTTGGCAATATAGGTAGTATAGTGGTGCCATCTATAACTAGCTTGACTACTGTATTGAAGTGTTGCCGTTTTGTCTGTCGCCGCTAGCACGTGGTCAGGTGTGATTCGCGTGTTTATGAAAGTTTTGTTTTCATTTTGAGATAATTGTGAAATTTTATTTTAACGAATGCAGTGCAATGTCTCGGAAATGACAACATAGTCATGAAGCGCGAAGTGATAATCCTTTGAGCCGCGGAGTGTCCCTTAATAGTCAGGCATTAGAATTAGTGCGGAGAACTCGTGAGTTTTACGAGAGGGAGACGAAATTCGTACGCTTGTATAGCCGTCTCTCCGTTCCTGTAGATCATGTTGTGGATCGCATATCTCAAACATTAGGGCTTTCAAAGCGTACTGTCATTCAAACAGGTGTTCGCCTCCAAGAACAGAAGAAAAACGTGACTGGGGGTACATAGCAATAGCGAAAACGGGGCTGATAGTAGGGACTTGTTTCACAGCACTCCGGGAAAGAAACGAATTAAGCTATCTCCTGTAATAGGAATTAATTCTTTCCAGGCTGATGCAATACGAAGACACGAGTACGATTTTTACAGCTCGAAGTCCCTTCTATCATTGTTATGGACAATGCACGTTACCACTCCGTAATAATGGACAAGACCCCTTCTTCGAGCGCCCGTAAAGAACTGTAAGTGGAATGGCTGCAGTAAAGAAATATCCCAGCGCATATGTGTATGACTAAATTAGTCGACACCGGGCGAGTTGGCCGTGCCGTTAGGGGCGCGCAGCTGTGAGCTCGCATCCGGGAGATAGTGGGTTCGAATTCCACTGTCGGCAGACCTGAAGATGGTTTCCCGTGGTTTCCCATTTTCACTCCAGGCAAATGCTGGGGGTGTACCTTAATTAAGACAACGGTCGCTTCCTTCCCATTCCTAGGCCTTTCCTGTCCCATCGTCGCTATAAAACCTATCTGTGTCGGTGCGATGTAAAGCAAAAAAAAAAAAACAAAAATAGTCGACGAGGTAGCGAAGGAACAAGGGCACGAGGTTATTAGGTTGCCGCCGTACCACTGTCACTTCAACCTCATTGAGTTGGTACGGTATGGGGTGAAGTAAAACATTACGTATGCACTTATAACACGTCCTTCACAGTTACTGAAGTGGAAGGACTGTTCCGGGAGAGTATTGCTCGAATGGATGCGGCTTTGTGCAGGAAGAAATTTAGCCATGTCGCAGCATTCATTAATTCGGCAATGGCAATACATGGCATCATCAGTGACTCTCAGGAGTTGATGATCTGCCTAGACGATGATGACAGTGACAACGAAGGCGACGGTAGTGATGGCAGTGAACTGGAGGATATCGAGCCTCTGCCTTTGTGAATCAGGTATGAAAATAAGGTTTCTGAATTTTCGTAAATTTTATAGAATTTACTTGAAACATTTTGTGTTAGCACCGGCGTATATTATTCTAACATTTATTGGTGAAGGTGTATATGAAGTGAGATCCTTGTCGGCCGATTTCTTCCGTGTTTTCTAAAGTCGCGATAATAAGAACTTCGTAGTATATTTATCTCGTATAATTTTGTGTGATGAATAATCGGTGAGTTGAAAGTTCAATTTTTGTCGGCAGATTTCATTTGTATTGTGTATCATCGCGATGACATTAAAAACATTTCTCCCATGTTTTTAAAAACACATGTGTCGTGCAATCAGCTGTTGTTACGGCGGCAACATCGCTTCGTGTGCCATTGCAGTGTGACCAATATTGTGCGCAGCTGTCATGTGCAACCTTACGCCGGCCCACCTATAGGTACTCCTAATGTAAATAGGTATGTACAAAGGAACAAAATTATAACGACGCTTACCTAAAGCCGACAAAAATAATTGACGAAGCTTAGTTACAGCTGATTTTAAACACGCCAAAATTATTGTATTAAAATCATTTTGCCAGTCCAGAGCCCGGATAAAGTATGATACTAATCAGCATTTTAAAACATATAATTTACTGTCGACCAAATTATTGTATGTACTCGAGTTTGGAGGTTTTGACCCCATGCGGGTAGGGGACACAGGTGAAGAATACATCCACGGTACCCCCTGACTCTCGTAAGAGGTGACTAAAAGGGTCCCGGGGGCTCACAACTTGGAAGCGTGGATTGGCAGGATCGAACTCGTCAAGCTGAGGCCAGAAGACCACCGCCTCAATTGAGCCACTGAGTCCGGCATTTCTAATTCTTTCCCATCCCATTTTCTCCGAAAAATATGTCAAAGTGACGTTGGACTACCATAAATAAATAAATAAATAAATAAATAAATAAATAAATAAATAAATGCATTTGAATTAATTAACGATGGATTTTGTTTTTTCTAAAAATGAATTTGCTTTCATATGCAAATATTACCGTTTTCCAGAAGTCAAAACATTTTCCCATGTGTTCTCTAACAAACTGTAGCCCCTTCTTCCTATTCAGTTTGTTGACCAAAGTTTTTTCCCCACTTACTCTTCCATGCCTATTACTTTTCCTGATAATGAGCCTATTTAACTGTTTCTGGATGGGCTTACTTCCCTGTATGTTCCTCAATCATCTCAGCAAGTTTTGGACCACTAATCACTGGATTCTTCTTAACCTCTCGTAGTACCCTACGTTCATTTGTGGCATTAAAGATTATTTTCTGACTTACTTTGTCCTTATTTTCAATCCGGTTGGTACGTTTATACCTATCTATAACACATTGCAAAGTTGAATAACTCCTGTTCACAATTTTTCGAATTTCCCTTAATGATTTTCCTGGTTTATAATGAAAAATCATCAACTCTCTTCTTTAGAAGACTGGCCTCTCTAACGGTTCATTATTACACTACAAAGTGTCTTTACTTCGCAACGCTTGACGATAGACTGAACTTGTCTCCTGCGTTTCGTATTGCACTGGACAGTCAAATGTGCAATGTTTATACCTGTCCTTCGAGTTCTGTACGAGTTTCCTTGTGTGACCTCGAGCAGCAGCATAATACCAAAGAATGAGACGTACTTACGTTAATTTATGGATAACTAACAAGTAGTGGCATAATAATACAAGATATACAAGTTACATTGCACATAAAAATATGACAAATATAATCACCCACGTTTGTGTTCTCGAAACAAATAAATTACGATCGTGTATGAGTTTCATTGTGACTTACTGTATATGCATTAAGCCGCAGTATTACGGCCTTCCCTATTCCAACCCTATGTGTTTTTTTTCTGCGGTGGTTGGTACTGTGATGTGGCGTGTTATAAATGGAGATGTGTATTGAAACTATCACAAATACCCAGCCCCCGAGCTCTAGGAAACGAAAGCTAACGCGTTGGAATGGGGCCGGTCATAATTAAAATAATATTCGTAAATACGGAATTGTTTGTTTTGTAGAGCTTAGCTCAGTCAGTTGTTTTATCTCACAAAATGTCTTGAAGCACGCAATGCACTGCTGTCCTTGGCTACGAAATTCCCTGTCAACTGCAGTGTTGAGTTGCCAGGACCCTGTATGAAGGCTAGACTTCTCCCTTCCTTCGACCTGACACATATTCTTGGTAAACCAAAGAAGAGATTGCTCGTCTTTTTGAACTGAGTTGTCTTGTGTTCAATTACGATTACTGTCTACGTTCTTGAACAGACTACATCTCCTTCTCTTTATGGACTTAGACGAGAGTATGGCATCGCTTCCATTTCCTAATGCCGGGTCATTATTTTCCATCATTCCTGTCCAACCTCCCTTGGTTTACTTTCTTTGTTTTTCCATCTCCGACTGCACGGCCAAACCACTTTCCGTGAATTTCGCCGGAATAATTCAAAAGTTATGGGAATGTGTACAGAAATATACATGTCATCATGTACTTTAAGAATTGATTGAGTCTCAAAATTCACGACTCCGGACAGCAGGGGCTTGCGACGACCGCAGGAGGGGTGTGGTGCGCGATGACTCACGCTGCCCTTAAACCCACGTTTGACCACCTACTTTTTAGAATAGGATATCTCATGAATTGTTAACAGGAATTATCACCCTACCAGAGACCAAATTCTCCAAGTATAACACTGATCTTTGCTCGGTTGTTCGCTTGGTGTCATGGAGCAGTGCTCAACATGGAATTCTTCGCAAAAGGGTAAACTAAATTTAGTGTACAACGGTTATAGGTTTTATAAGCAGAGAGGAAATAAGTCGGGCGAAACAGTATGGTTTTGTCATAAGACTGTCAACCGCGTGTGCTGATACAGTTATAATTGTAAGTGACAATAGCGGTTACAGTGAAACAGCCCACCATTGCATACCTGATGTTCGTGGGTTTCCCACCCTCCTGTCGCAAATACTTAGTGCGAGGCTATACGACACATGCCCACCTCTTGATGCGAGAGGAACCAATTACAAGAGGGCACGCAGTTCCGGCTGGCGCTAACAATGGACCTTTTCGCACAATTCCGATTACATTTTCAAATATTTACAGTCGTTATGTGGCCAAGGTGGGCATTTATCCATTCAAAGAAGAGCTGGCCCGGCTCGTGAGTTTTGAGACACCTGGGTAAAGAAACCTATCCTTACTCATCCTCTACTTGGAATTCCTGAATTTTGATACTCGTGAGTTCTGAGACGACACGTGAGTCATAGGGTTCTAGGCTTTCTTTACTCGCCCTCCAAAACATCAGAATAAATTGGCCAGGGTGAAACCCATGTTCTTGGAATCATGATTCAGACTCTCAGTATCAAAATCGGCCAAAACAGGTTCTTGAAGAGTAGTGAAAGTATGTTATTTTCCTGTGATTGTGAAGTAGCCTGCAATACAAGTAGTAACAGCATATTTTGGATTGATAAACACCTAGTCCATCTGTGTACACCACAGCACTCGTAAGTAACTGTAATATATAGTGCAGACCACTTATACTCAGAGTACAGTGAAAATTGAGGATATTTAGATATACGATATAAACTGGTCTTTAAAAATCCAGCTGAATAAACAGTAAAGTCTGTTTATTTTTTTCTTGAAGTCACTGCTGCTAACTTAAACTATTCGGAGGAAAGCTTCTCTTAAAGCAGACGAAAGAGCTTAAAATGTTCCTGGCAAATTAACAGAAAGAAAATTTGCTTTACGTCGCACCGACACAGATAGGTCTTAAGACGACTATAGGATAGGAAAGGGCTAGAACTGGGAGGGAAGCGGCTGTGGCCTGAATTTACATCCCCAATATTTGGCTGATGTGACAATGGGGAAACCTCGGAAAACCATCTTAAGGGCTGCCGGCCCACTATCTCCCGAATGTAAGCTGATGGTTATGTGACTCAAACCGCACAGCCACTTGCTCGGTACAAATCATCATGAAATTACTGAGGGTATCTCTCTTGTACGTTGGTCGTCCTAGCGGAAAAGTTAACTCACCCATCTAGAGAGCCCTTTCGTCTGTTTTAAACTCCTCGATGATTCATGAAATAGCTCGTCTAATCACTGTTTGTTTGTTGTTAACTTTTTATCAAAGCCTCTTTTTTATGTTTGTGTGGTGTCGGAGCAGCATTTAGGCTCAATTTAGAAGTTGGCCAGGTTTTAAGGCCAATCCTACACCTCATTACTTATCATATTGAAAATTGCATCTATCGTTGTTGGGACTCGAACCCGGAACATTCGGGAGCAGGATAATTAGACCACTGTGCTAGCGCGCCTCTCCCCTCCTCCCCCTCTTATGCAATAACAGTCAAGGTTCTAGGTACTATAGAGTTTGACATAACTCGTTTTCCTCTCTGCCTTTATAATTTCCGAACAGTATTTCTGTTGTTTCTTTGAAGTGGCTTTCATATCAAATCACAAACAGACCACGCGTCTCAACAGATATGTGGGCGGAGCCCAGGGCCTATGAGAAATTTTAGCCCTACGACCTATCGGTCTTGAGTGCTGCTTTCAACTGATTGGGTTCGGACAGAATGGTAGTGGGGGGTGGTGGTACCTTATAAGAAATCGGGATCGGTGAGGATAGCTCCAAATCTACACCGTTAGTTAAGCAACATTGGTCGTGGTCACCAACTGGATGGGTGACCAACTTCTTCGCTTCCATTATAAACGCCTTGTGCAGTCATGAATAATAATTCAAACCCACCCCCAACATTGGGTAATTATGATCTTCTTGGGCTCTACCACCAGAGACCCAAGGCCACTCTTCTCACCCCTCGAGGTGCAGGTCAGCCACAATTCTCATCGGTGCCGGGAAGTCCCGGTACCAGTGAGTAATTTTAGCCCGTCGACCCAATTTGGGCCTTGAGTGCTATCTTAATAGCAAGAAGATCATGATTACCCAATGTTGGGGGTGGGTTTGAATTATTATTCATGACTGCACAAGGCATATATAATGGAAGCGAAGAAGTTGGTCACCCATCCAGTTGGTGACTACGACCAACGTTGTTAAACTAACGGTGGAGATTTGGAGCTGTGTAGCTTCAGAAGAAGAAGGGAGGTGAAAAGAGTTGGCGAGGCAATGTATCAGGGCGGAATTTCTTGGCGGGGTTGGTACTTGGATGGTGCAAATCACAGTTTACCTTCTGTGTGTTGTCTTACATTACGTTTTATCGTTCCCGAACCCTTAGTTATTCTATGCTAAACTCGGAACCTTAAAGACTGTGCATTATTCACCACATACTGTACACTTGTTACCATTACTACAAAATATAGTATTTTAAGATTCCCCTTTTTGCTCAGTTATTCCTTGGCAAGTATCTAGGGCAACTCTTCAAAGCTTGTGAACGTGCCCACTATAAAGGCACTCCGGCTAATTTGCGGTATGCAGACTTGGGCTCCGTATTCACCCCAACTCATTAGGCTTTTCTGGCCCTCGACTATCTATTTCTTGTTATCTTTTTCCTATTAAATAAACCAACTCACATGCACAGATCATCTGTGGAGTTCACTCGTATCTGGGATTTTCTGCAACCCTCCTGTTATTACTCTTATCGACTGTGACCTGCGATCATCCTCGACCCTTCTTCTGCTATTTTCGGTCTTTTTAACCAAATAACTTCTGCTCACTTGCATTATTCATTTGCTGTTGTCGACTGAAACGACGTTTACGGTTTTCGGAGATGCCTAGTTGCCGGATTTTTGTTCCACAGGAATTCATTCGTGTGCCGGTAAATCTACCGATATGAGGCCGGCGTATTTAAACACTTTTAAATACCACCGGACTGAGACGGGATCGAACCCGCCAATTTGGGCTCAGAAGACCAGTGCTTCTATCGTCAGAACCGTTTGCACCCTCACTATTGTAACTCTCATGGAAGAGTACCAGTAGTCTATAGGGACCGTGCGAATGGCGAGTGGTGCGCTCTTGCGACTACCTCAGAAAACGTTTGATGGGGTGAGCTGCAGGCCAGCGCTCGAGTTAGTTTTAGACGGTGTTAACTGAAAGAATGGAGAGTCGAACGTGTAAAAGTAAACAAAACTTTCACTCAGCTCCCAGCAAGGAATTGACATTAACATTTATTGAAGGGGACTTCTCCTTCAAATTAAAATGAACTAGCCTCGTTGTGTTCAACCCTGTTTTATTATGAGACATAAGGTGGATTTCACAGCATGGTAAGCCTCAACATTGGCCAAAAAAGAGAAAGCAATGTCTTTTCAACCCCCGAAAGCGTTTGGGACCGAATACAATGTATCTTTGTTACTGTTAATTCTCTGCATTGAAAACTAAGTACGTCAGTGAGCAAAATAAAAAGATAAAAGTGCATACACGTGTCCCTCAATGTGACACTACCGGTACCCGTAACGACATATTCCGAATTAATGGCAGATAATACTGAAAATAAAACCTTTCCAGTAAGGGAATGGCAGTACACAGGAATTGCTCATGCCATGAAATTTTCACAGTGATACTTCATTTAGGAGAATATACAAACAGTTCACATAAGTTGGTTCAAAACATACATGGATATCTGCACTTGGGTGTAGTAGACGTGGCTGTCTTCAATATTAATTTCACCTTGTTGTGTCACATACAAATACGGTACATTGCTCCGTTTCTCTTGAATAATAGGCTTTCCTTTACACGAAAAAGGACACTTAATTTCCAAGAGAGAAAAGCCATTGGGACGAAATACTATCCCGTCTGGACTCGAACACAGCAATGGCTGCTCTACTTTGACGCACACTCCCACTTGTTTTACAAAACAGTCATTGAGTTTGCAGTACTCAGCCACCGCTAGTTGTTCAGTGTTCCAACCGTACCTCGTCGCAGGTGTGTTAAGGGATGTGGAAATTAGAAATGACCTTGCAAGCTGATCATAATCACCACTTCTGTGTCTTAATCTGATGAGCTTGCTGGCTGGCAGATAAGCGTAATTTTCTTTGTTTGAACCATGCAGCACAGCGATATTGAAACCTTGAGTCAAATACAATTTTGTAAATCTGTTCTGTTGTAACTAACATTTGCGATATAAAATAGTTGCACATCTTGAGGCAAGAAATCGAGATAATTCACGGGTTTGATTGATAATCTAACTGCGGACATTTTCGTAACAAAATAGCACCTATGGACTGCATGGGTATTCTGATTTGTACTTCATTCAGACACTTGATCAAATCCTCAATTTCGCTACGTTCTACAGCATCATCTATAACGTTTTGTAGAATGGAACTTGCCTCTACGTAATTTTCACTCTCACATTCGGCTTTAAGCATGTCAGTGAAGGCACACTCAATATGTTTTACTCGTTGGTACAAACAAGTTTTATTGAAAGTGGTTGATTCTGTTTGTTCAGCAACGTGGACGTATGGTTTCAACAGTTCTGCTATCTTCTCTCCTTTCGAATATAGATCCTTACGAGTACACTTAAGTTTATTTTTCCCATTGCTGCACTATGGTTGTTTTGGAGTAGTCCCTCTCGGTGTTAATAAAGGAACACAAAGCAGCAATGTGCTTACAGCGTTTCGACTGACCTGTTTTGCATTCACAATCACCGTCAACAATGTTCCTGTTATTGTCAATCTGAAAATAAATAAAAATACTTATAATGAGGAGTTAATTATCGCTTCACCTTTAGGACTTAAATATTGTTATAATCCTTGAACCATCTCATCATCATTCACAGCTTATCCCGCCTGCGCAGGAGAAGTACACTCAAGAAGAAGTTATCGCTATGAAGTACGGGGCGGTTGCCCTTCCTCACTCATTATTTATAAACTGAAAATCTGTCGGGATTTGAACTACAGTCGCCGGAACTTGAAGCAAGCCGCTCGCTACCTCCTTTATAATAGTAGAATAACTGAGAAAAACTGGCTTGCTTTTCCTATGTTAGCTTAGCTGCTAGCCTCTGACTTTAGTGACCGTGGTTTGAACCCCAGTGTCACTGAAGTGCGATTTTCAGTTGAAAGAATTGTGTTTCGGGAAAGGCATCCGACTCTAAATTCATGATTACAATTCTTACAGGACTCAGTGTATGCAATGGCCCCGCGCAACTATTCAATAATTTATAACTAAAGTTATTGTGAATAAATGATTAATTAACAATTTTCCGAAATATGAATAGAATATAGTAAAATACCTTAATTTCAACGTTGTATGGTGGCTGATTAATACTCGTTTCCCTTAGACACTTGCCGTATATTTCTTGTCCTAACCTTTCCTTCGCGTCAAAGACATGGTTACTGCTATTTAAATCTTCACCTTTCTTTAGCGTGGATTCCTGGAAATAATCTGAGTGTTGCACTGTCTGAAACCCTACATAAATTATAGCGGTCGCTGCTACAGTCGAAGCCATTATTGTCCGGCTTTACCTCTTTATTTTACAATCACAAGTCAAAGTTTACTGCCCTGGTTGTAATGAACTGCATTGTCAAGGGTCTCGTGAGTGCCCCATCAAACGACTGCAGCTGTTTCCGTTAGGGGCGCTAGCTACTAAAAATCTCGTGCGTGCACGGTCCCTATACTGCAGGGCTGCACCATTCGAAGGTTGAAGAATCTAGTCTCGACGTTGACAGTAGCCATCTCTCTCTCTCTCTCTCTCTCTCTCCCTATCTCTCTCTATCTCTCTCTCTCTCAAATAATATATGTATATGTGGGATTTAGTTCTACGTGCTTTATTCGTATACCCAAATAATTACAGTTGCACACAGTTGCACACTTCGATAACAAATATCGATTACAGATACCAGACATTCAACTGTTTTAATGTCTAATTTTTACACAAAATTTAAATATGAAGCATAATTTGTCAATTATACATATCTTATTAGTGTACGCTTTACTGTTGTCGACTTAATTAGAAGGTAGTTTCCAGGATATATTTTGTTGTAAAAGAGAAAACTGGGAAATGTCTTTAAAAGAAATTACATTCCTAAAATATTAACCACAGCAGTTAAAGGAATTGAAGTACCCAGTTTCTTGTTCGTGAATCATCATTGCGGAAGTCCGTGGTGCGTTAAGAAAAAGGGGAGAGCCAAGTCGCCCGCTAAGTGAACCATGAAGTTCAGTCATTTGAATTGGCGACAAGTGACGTTCTGGATATGTCTTGCCAAGGAGCATGACAGTACGCTTCGATGGCTAGAACTCCGCATAATGAAATATTTCAAATACATTTCGTTGAACCATATCGAATAATAAACATTGTGTCGTTGCGTTTCAATTTTTCAATTGTTACATTAGAAACCGGTTTATACGTACGTAATACTAGGAGAATAGTTTGAACTACTTAACTCAGAAGTAGGCTACTTATAATTTTGTGCTTTTGAAAAGCACTTCTTAGTGAAAAATAAAAACAATGCAAACATTAAACTTTAATGAATATTTACGTGCAACTCGGACACTGTAATGGACCTTGCCCATTTTTTTTTCTTTTTTTTTTTTTCACTCTGATAGTTTTGACATATGTTTTATGGCTGGGGTCATCTGAAAACTTGCGTTACGGAAGTTAGCGTCACAAAATGTGTGACGGAAGTGTAACCCTAGCAACTGTGCAGGCTGTGATATAAAGTATGGATGGATGGCCGGACATTGTTACCTAGCAACCGTGCAGGTTATGTCTTATGATTGGTGGTTATCTGAAAGCAGCCGTTGATGGATGGCCTTAACCGAGAGACATATGTAAGATCATCTGATTTTCGCCAACAGAAAAGTGGTTTATTATTTTTCTTACTGGAAAATTTCTTTAAACAAAAGAAGAACCACGGGCCTTAGTCCTGATAGGCCTTGGCCTACTAAGCAACAGATGCTTAGCTTGCAGACTGGCAGATTGAAGTGACTCGTGGTGAGTGCGACGAATTCTCTCATCAGATAGCTCTCCAGTTGTTCTCACGAAGGTTGAGTGGGCCTCATACAGCCTTCATATCCAGGTGAAAATCCCTGGCCTGGCCGGGAATCGAACTCAGGGCCTCCGGTTAAGAGGCAGACCCACTATCCCTAGAGCACAGGGCCGGCAAAATGCCTTTAAACGGTATTTAATTCGGAAAAATGTATGAAAATGCTACTTAGTCATAAAAGAAAATGACCAGTCGCAATATCTGCTTTGAATGTTTATGGATTATCCTCCAATATTCTTGGATAAATCTCACTTTTTCATCTAGAGAGAAATCATTTTGTTTCCTGCCACTCATGGCTGCTATAGACATAAACAATCTGTATAGGCGTAAAAATGAACAAATAATTATTCCCTCGTTATGTACTGCATATATCATAAAGGCCTACTCTAACACAATGTCTCACCTTAACGTTTGTCTGTCCTTTTGATACTAGCACCTCTAGTGTATTAGTATGACTATTTTTTTTAGCTAGTTCCGTTTGCACCCCTTTAACACACTTGCTGGGTTCTGAGAACAAGAATGGAATAAAAATACGTACAAGTGAACCTTGAGATTGAAAATGTGTTACGTATAATAGAGAATTTGCCTGTAAATAAGTTACATAAAACTCAGAAAAGTATTGTAATACAACGCTAGGACTTGTAAAAACCTACGCCTAATTCAGAACTACGTACAACTGAGGTCGTAATACTGAAAGACACATTCTGATATTTGTTAGGGGGAGGTCCGTTTACTGCTTGCCGGGGCGGGAATAAGGGAGTAGGGGGGTACGGTTGCCATGGGAATAAGCCTGCTGACCTGTTGGTGTTGCTTGGAGTTGACAAACGTCTCACTTATGAGTTGCCTACAAGTGAGCCGAAAGCGAGGGGAAAGACAAAGGAATGCAGGGATGTGGCAACACCGTGCAATGGCGCGTGCAATGATCCTCCCTCCAGCCCTAGCTGCTTCTTTCAATATTACGGGTATAGGTGACGTATGCGCTAGTTTCAACAGGAAATATACCATCTTTTGCCTATCGTAGGAATACATTTTCGTCAGTCATGTAAAAGAACTACTGTAGGCCTACTGCAGTTGTAGAGATAATCCTCCGGTTTCTCCAACATTCTGGATACTCCTGTGAATAGTATTTTGTTCATTGTGAAGGAGGATAAAAGCCTGCTTGATATGGAACACGCATTCACCTGGCAATTCCGTAACAGCGAGGTTGCTAACCCACCCCCACACGCACCTGCTCTCATGACTCATGAACTTATCACAACCCACGCAACGTCCCTTTGATGCTTCTCTGACGGAAAAAACTCTCTCTAACAGTTTCCCCATATCACGTGAATCATTAACATGGTGCAGTGTTCTGCTAGTTTTATAGTGCTCGTGCGAACACTCGCTCTACGACATCTGCCCAAAGAAGAAATTGAGATTATGCTACTAAACACTACACTAAAAATGTGAAATTGCAAAAATATCTAAGATATCACATCAGAGCTTGAGAAGAGTTAAAATAATATCTAGCTCGATAACATTCCCTCCTATTAATCGTGCAATTTTCACTTTGTTGGAAACGACATAAGATAAATATTTGCAGCACCGTGTTGTATTTTTCATTCATAAGAAACTCATTTTGAATAATAATAATAATAATAATAATAATAATAATACAGTATGTGCCAAAATATACAGTACTGGAAATTATGTTAGTCTTTTACCTTTCTTATCGAGATGATATAGTGTAAATGTTCAAAATGTGCTCCATTGCGCTGTAGGCAGTGTTCATAACGATCACGCAGATTTTTCAACATATTCTGGAACATAAATTGCTGCAGAGTCCCGAAGAACGAGACGATCTTCTGACGTAATGCAGGCACCGTTTTGGGTGGATCTGGACAATTGAAAATTTGTTCCTTTAACATTCCCCACACGTAAGCATCAGGTGGTGTGAGATCGGGGGAATGTGAAGGGTAGGGGAACTCAGCCCCGCGGGAAATTACTCGTCCTGGAAAGGTTTCTTGCAGCATAGCCATAGTCTGTCGAGCGGTGTGGCAGGTCGCCCGTCTTATTGGAACCACTGTCTATTCATCTGCATGTTCCTGGCACTACATTACCTTCTTAGATCCTGAATAAATGGCCTGATCGCCATGTTCCTATAGCTTTCCTGGTTAATAGTAAGAGGTGCACCATCATCATTCTCTATGAAATACGGACCTAGCACACCGTTTCCTGACACTGCACACCAAATCGTCACACGCACACTATGTAGCGGTTTCTGGACTACAGTGTCTGGCCTCTCGAAACCAAGAAAGCGAGATGTTTGGCGATTGATAAAACCGTCCAAGTGAATGTGACTTTCGTCGGAGAACCACACGTTGAACAAGAACTCTGGATCCTCGTACACCATGGCCAAAAATCGTGCACAATATTCCACCCTGACATGCCTATCGTGTTCCGTCAATCGTTGCCCAACCTGTATTCGGTACGGAAATACACCTATGTCTTTAAACAATCGTCGAAGTGACGTAGAGCTGATGTTTAATATCAGGGCTGTTCGCCGAAGACTTCGCTTTGGAGACTGCAACACCTGATTGGAGACACGTCCATGATTTTCATTTGTGGACACAGTTACTGACCTACCAGACCTTCCCTTGCGTTGACACAATACACTACCCGTACGACGAAAATTTTTAACAATAGATAACATAACTGTGTTGCTAGGTGCTGGCTTATTGAAGTGTTCACGATATTGTTCCGCCACTAACTTTAAACTCGGCCCACCTTGATAACCGTTCCCGTACGAGCGAAAATAATACTCCACTATAAACACTTTTTCCTCCGTCGCGAGACTCATTGTCACTTCCAATCACAGAGCACAACGTTCTTTACACAACTAACAATTCATCATGGCGATGTAACAACACGCAGACGCTCAGGCGTGCGCATACGCACTGCGCGAAAATGAGTACTGTAGGCTACATTTTGGCGCATACCGTAATAATAATAATAATAATAATAATAATAATAATAATAATAATAATAAAAATGTTGCTTTGACGTCCCACTTTCTACTTCAACGGTTTTCGGAGACGCCGAGGTGCCGGAATTCTGTCGCTCAGGATTTCTTTTACGTGCCAGTAAATCTACCGACACGAGGCTGACGTATTTGAGCACCTTCAAATACCACCAGATTGAGTCAGGATCGAACCTGCCAAGTTCGGGTCAGAAGACCTGCGCTTCAACTCTCTGAGCCACTCATCCCGGCAAAACTCATTTTTATTGATTTTTTTAAGTTATGCAATTCTTCCTCCATCACTTTTCCTACATCTTCGTAGAATATCGGGTAGAAACTTTTGTCATATCTGTGGATTTGTCCCTGTTATATGGCCGAATGCCCTTCCTGACTCCAACCTTTTGTTGAGGGATATATTTGCTATTGCGTCCTATTTATTTACTTTTTGGCAATGTGGTGTGTTGTATGTATATAAAGAGGAGTGTATTGGGATAAACGCCCAGGCCCCGGCTTAGAGGAATTAACCAGACGCGATTTAACGTCCCAACAGGCTGGGAATCGAACCTGGGACACACTTAACCGAAGGCATCGACGCTCTCCATTCAGCCAAGAAGCCGGGCTAGGTTATGCAGAAGCCTACTACGTGATACAATATCTGTAATGAAAGGCAATGAAATGACTAAAGACGACACGAACAGCTATGCTCGTAGCCGGCTCGAACCGGTACCAGACGCATTGCATAGATCTATTGTCCCCATCTACACGCCTGTCGACTGTGTATTTAATGTAGCCGTTACTAATGTCGCTAACACATATCATGAGCGATATGAGTATGTATGCTATCTGCGTCTCACGAGAAGTCGTGGCAGCTTCCAGTATCAGATACTACACTCTTAGCTACAAACATCAGTCGTGACAGACAATACGAGCTCCTGCATTATTCTTATTAAACTGTTCATTATGCAGGTCATACAGTAACCATGTAACTAAAACACAAATGCACTAGCAATTTGAAACTGCAATAGCACCACAATTCGCAGGCCTTGAGACTTGAGATAGGCGCATGCGCGGCAGCCTCGCACGTCGTACCCTGCATTCACGCGACTTCTCGTCAAACGACCATAGTGAATTTTGAGGATATTGTTCCTATGTGAAGAATATTGATGCAGAAAAGATGAAAAGAAATCATTGCTGAACCCCCTGTGGGTGGGGGATGCAGACGAAGAATTCACCCACGGTATCCCCTGCCTGTCTTAAGAGGCGACTAAAAGGGGCGGACAAGGGATGATCAAATTAGAATAATGAAATTACTTGTGATTAGTACCACCACGCGGGGAACACCATGGGTCGCTTTTACTTGCGCGTAGTACCACTATGTTAGGTACCAAATAGGTCTGTGATTAGTAGTAAACGAGAGCGCGACGGCTTTTACATTACCTGTGATTAGTAGCACTATCTGAGCGACACCATAGGATGAGGGAACCCATGGTTCTGGCTTGCCTATGATTAGTACCCACTATTTGAGGTACACCACGGGATAGAACAATTCCCTGTGGTTAGTACCCTTATGTGATGAACACCATAGGCTTGCGTTGCCTGTAAATGGCGCTGCAATGTGTGAAACAGCATACGTCTGTAATACATGTGTGAATTACATTACCTGTGAGTAGTACCATAAGGTGTGGAATACCGCGAGTCTACGCTACTTTTGATTAGTATCGCAACATGACAAACACCATGGTTCTACTTTCCTACCGGGCGAGTTGGCCGTGCGCGTAGAGGCGCGCGGCTGTGAGCTTGCATCCGGGAGATAGTAGGTTCGAATCCCACTATCGGCAGCCCTGAAGATGGTTTTCCGTGGTTTCCCATTTTCACACCAGGCAAATGCTGGGGCTGTACCATAATTAAGGCCACGGCCGCTTTCTTCCAACTCCTAGGCCTTTCCCATCCCATCGTCGTCATAAGACCTATCTGTGTCGGTGCGACGTAAAGCCCCTAGCAAAAAATCTACTTTCCTAACGATAAGTACCATTGTGAGGGGCCGCTGACTTGGATTTTGGACCCCTTTCGACTACAAGTATCCTCGATTCAGTATTGTGCTATAGAAGCAGTCCCTTGGTCAGTAATACTATTGTTCTACGCCACCTTCTGTGCATGTGAGAGACTGTGGGTCGGTTCCACTGATCGTTTTAAATTCATATCCATTCATCCATTCATTCTTCGGCCTCACGTTTTGAATTGTGGTCAGTGGATGTTTTTGGGCTTTTAATTTGTCATTTCATTTCGTCTCATTTCGTACCATTAGGGGCCAATGAGCTAGATGTTAGGCCCCTTTAAACCACAAGCATCATCATCATCATCATCAGTCATTGCTGAACAACGTCGTGTTTTGATGACAGGTTAAAATGAAATTATGATCTTTTCTATTAGCCATGGAACGTCGCACATACTCAAACAAGTCTTCGGCTATGGTGGAGTAAGAAAGGATTGGGATTGGAGAGGCAGAGTCAACGGCATTGTTTAAGGTACAGACCAGGCACGAAAATCATCTTTTGGGTTCTCGAAGTGGAGATCGAACCCACGATCTCCCGAATGTACTCTACACGAAACGTTCCGCGTAGCCGACTCGCTCGGTTGGGATGTGTTTATAGAATGTAAACCTATTGCAGAATTAGTTGAGATCGAATACGTAGACTTTCTGTATTGATGTCAGTACGACTGTGTGACAAATTGAGAACAAATGTCGTGTTCTACTCGTTTTCTTGGCAGCATGTAAACGTCAGCACGCCATATCTCTGCCAGCGGAGACCGTTAACACGCTAGTTCGACCTATCACCATTTGTCCCTGAGATTAGTGTCCACTAGTCAGAACATGGAGGTTTAAGTCTTCAACAAACCAAGCAGTTTTGCGGACTAGATCACGAAGAGGTCACCGTTGTAATTACGTAACCCGCATGGAACGGCGATAGGGGATGGCATGATTGTACGGCGGAAAACAGTTCGTTGTTACCAGGACAAGGTTACCAGAGTCCTCTTTTTCCCGGACATGTCCTCTTCTTAGTAAAATGGGTGTCCTATCGGGTTTTCTTTTCAGTTTAAGAAATCGGAGCTTTCCAAGTTTCTACAAATCTTTAACATTTAAAATGTTAAAAGCAGAAAATAACCGAAGTATCAATCTACCAATCTACCAATCAGATGCTCCGATAGAAGCGATTACGATTTTCAATGTCCATCATCATTAACATCGACACTCGTACACTACTGATAGTGAATGATCAGTCGATACAGGCCTACTAAAAACAATATTGTCTCTTGCACGACGCATTTTCGTTTGTTTGTTCAATCGTGGTGATAGATGAAATGAAATAGCGTATGGCTTTTAGTGCCGGGAGTGTTCGAGGGCAAGTTCGGCTCGCCAGATGCAGGTCTTTTGATCTGACACCCGTAGGCGACCTGCGTGTCGTGATGAGGATGAAAGATGATCAAGCCGACACATACTTCCAGCTCCCAAGCCAGCGGAATTAATCAATTATGGTTAAAATTCTCGATCCTGCCGGGAATCGAACCCGGGACCTCTGTGACCATAGGACAGCACGCTAACCATTTAGCCATGGAGACGGACAGGTGAGATAGAATTCCCGAAACGAGAATGCAAGTTCGCTGGTAAAATAAATAAAAAACAGCTCGCCTGGTGGCCATAATTGTTAAGGCGTTAAGTCTCTTTGTTCTAGCCCCTTCGAGTCCCGTGGTGGAAAAAAAATCACCATCAGAATGTTGGCATGTGTTTATATGGAGTGAGTTTTATGACGCTGTTGATGGTGATTCGTCCATCGGATGGGACAAAGATTTGATCAGACCCCCGGGTGCTATTCGATAGGCTTAGGCTATGTACCGGCACCGGGTTTCACCCTCTCCCTTCCTACCGTCATATATCATATCATTCTTTCATCTCATTATTTCCTGTGATGAGGTTGACGCCAGGAAGGGCATCCGACCGTAAAAACTCGTCACCAAGATTCATCTCGCTTCACACATGATCCCGTACAGAAAAGGGACAAGGATTTGAGACACTCAGGAAATAATAATAATAATAATAATAATAATAATAATAATAATAATAATAATAATAATAATAATTGTTCCGGGGATTCTGTGGAACGCAGGGGTGTACGAAGGTGCGCGCATGAATGGGTGAACAGAGAAAAGATCCAAGTTTTAATTTAAACTCTAAAATTTAAAATTTTATTTCTTTCCTTGTTTTCTTTCTTTTCAGATTTTGAACTGTTAAACAATAATAAATGACAATTGGATGGATAAAGGTTAGGTCGTGAGATCGAGTATCAATATTAGAAATGCCTAGAACAGCCAGACAACACGATTTAACAGAATGAACTTAAAGCTCCCAAGTTACAAATTTTACAAGAGCACCACTGCTCCATTCAATTAATACTCTAGGAGACTGAGCTCCAAAATGTACTACATTCAAAAGAGCGTCTTTGCTCCACACACTTAAATTTCTAGGAGGATACTCTCCAAAATTTACAAGATTCAAGCCTCTCCAATGCACAATCTAAATTTAACATTAGGACTATACAAATATATTCCACTGTCTTACCCGCTCAACAGTCTAAGTTACATTTAAATTGGAAGTTAAACTTTAACAGGGGCAGTAAATGCCCATTCTGCCTGGCCCTAGTGGAAAAAGAAAAGATTAAAGTTACTGGCCGAAAATCTAAATGTTCGGAGGCGAACTCTTGCACTCCTTTGAAATTCACTCGAAGGTACTTAAAACTCTATGTGGGCTTACGGCCCGACGTTACAAAGGCTAAGCCTGTACTACGGAGCTGACTAGATGGAGAAAAAATTTTAAATTACAAAAGGAAGAGATACATTTTTAAAATTTACGAAATCATAGTCACCTCAATACCAAGTTGAAGGGGAATAACAGAGGGTTCACACTTATTCCCTAAGTTAGACTACGGTCTTTAGACTTGGTTAAAAATTCACATTTAAAGATTGAATTTTACATTACGAAATAATTTGAAACTTTCCCCTCAATTCTGAGGCTATTACACGATTACAAGATGTCTGCCATTACCTTGAGCTGGTGAGCCTTCCGGAGATGGGCCAGGCTAGCCCCCCGCCTCCTCTACGAACTTGACTGGAGCGATCGACAGACAACATGGCCCAAAAGTTCAGCTTTTATAGCGGAGAGGAAGGTTCCAGAATTATCTGGGCCAAGCTCTGTACGCACCCACAATTTGATTGGTTACAAAATTAATACCGAAATTTGTGATTGCTAAAATTTTAAGCCGACGGGAAGAGATAGAAGTGCTAGAAGCCTTAGAACACCATAAACAATCTACAAACAATTCAGTTTTGAAAACATATGAATACAAAAATTATCTTAAAATTAATTGTCCATCCTCCACCAGAGGGAGCACGTAAATCGACAGTAGAGTCACCTGGAGATAAAGTTCGAAACTTCTTCAGAAATGAGTTTCACTGTTCATGTAACAGATAGCCTTCTAAAAGGCGCTTACCTTAAATGCACGGAGTTGGTGTACCTCCAGTACAATAATAATAATAATAATAATAATAATAATAATAATAATAATAATAATAATAATAATAATAATAATAAAGTTTTGGAATGTGACGTTCAGTTTTGAAGCTGAATGTACGTTACTATTTGCAGTGTAGATACACATTTTGATAGCAAATAAAATGTCTTTAGTTTAATTCTTCAGTACAGTTGCAAAGATGTGTCTTGTCAACTCGTATGTAAAAGGAATACCAAAATTATGGGGTAAAATAAGATCATAATATGATAATATTGTTGGTATGATAGCATATTATACTAAATTTGCTTCAGCAAAAACGAAACAATAACTGGCTGTGCACTGTCAAACTGTATTCTGATATATACAATATTTACGGTACGTTTCATTAACTTGTCTGCAATTCATGTAAAGTTACGTTTAACGCTACAATATTTTAGAACGTACAGTTGCTCAAAAAGTAAATCAGTGCATGTTTTATGCAATTCCCTTGTAGGTACAGTTTTCTCAGAAACAATTGAACCTATAGGCATAATGTTTGTTGCGGGTGTCCTCAGGGTTTGTATCTACATGGGAAGTGAATTACATTTTGGTAATTTAAGAAGTCTGATAAAATATTAAATGCAAGGAACTTACAATACCATTCACTTATTCATATTTTAGCATTTTCATGCAAAATTATTGATGGTATGATAATTATTTTCAATTTTAAAAGATTACTTTTTTTTTGTGTCAAGAAATATGGTAACCCTGGTTGTTACCGGCTTTCCGTATAATTGTGACAAGGAGTTGAGCCTCCTTGGCTCAGGCGGCAGCCTCTCACCTCTGGGTTCCGTGTTCAAATCCCGGTCACTCCAAGTTAGATTTGTGCTGGACAAAGCGGAGGCGGGGCAGGTTTTACTCCGGGTACCTCCTGTCGCCTTTCATTCCAGCAAACCAAACCAAACCTCATGACGCAACAGCCCCGAAGAGCCTTGGCTTACCAAGAGACCGCTGCTCAGCCCAAAGGCCTGCGATTATGAGGTGTCGTGTGGTCAGCACGACGAATCCTCTCTGCCGTTATTATTGGTTTTCTAGACCGGGGCCGCCATCTCAGTCAGGTAGCTCCTCGCGTAGGCTGAGTGGACGTGGCCCGGGGCCTCCGGGTAAGAGGCAGCCACGCTACCCCTACATCGCAGGGCCGGCTCTTTCATTCCAGCAACATTCTCAGTATCATTTCATTTCACCTGTTGTCATTGCGCCAGAGGAGTGCGACAGACTTTGACAGCCGGCACAATTCCTATCCTCGCCGCTAGATCGGGGCTCTATTCATTCGAGCATTCCTGACCCCGGTGGAGAGACTGGAAACAGCCTCTGTGGATGTTTAGTAACTAAGGAATACAACCCTCGTAACTAATAACATCTGGCTGACATTCTTTGTTAACTTCAGGCAAATCTCTTCTTTGTAGAGTCGTGGTAGGTGGTACATGCAGTTGAGTTGTTGTTGGTGTTGTTGTTGTTGTTCGTCTTCCTGGCTTTTTCCCCCCAGTTTGTTGATAATTTGGTCCAGCTTTACGGCCGTATGCCCTTCCTAAAGCCAACCCTATGTTACGGGATGTATTCACTATTGCGTGTTTCTGTGGTAGTTCGTAGTGTGGTGTGTTGTATGTAGTACCCGAGCCAGGGAAGTTAACCATACGCAGTTAAAATAAAGAAATCGAACCCGGGGCCCACTGAACTTAAGGCCAGTACTCAATAACACACTCTTCAATTTTTCTAGGACCAAATGGTACCTCTCTACTAAATTTATGACCATGCCCTTACTTTCCTGATACGGATGGCTTCTGCTCCTATCGGCATCCAAACTTGAAATGATATGTCGTGCTATACCATTTGGGTTTAAGATAAATATTTGCTGCTGCAGTTTTACTTGGCAGAACACAAATCAGGCCTTGCGAATACCCAGAGGGAACTCAAACAAAGAAATAAATAAAGAGAAAGAAAAAGAAGACATTTTTCATTCGGGTGATCTCAGCCAGAAAGAAAACTTACAAATGTTACGTACTTATTTCAGATAAAACATAAAAGTATTTATTCAGAAAACGTACAATATAACTGAATAATTTTCTCTTGTATTCTACAGTTTATAATATTTTCTGGGAGTGTATATCCTTAAAGGAGCAAATCAGAAAGCTACAACACAGGCTTTTCTTCTGCCATTTCATCTATTATTTAAAAAAAATGTAATTTGTTAAGTAGTGCAGAGTGACTGCCAAGAAGTGGAGAAAAAAGCCGAGGGCATCAAAGAATATGGAGATAACAATCAAGATAGTAAATAAAACGGAAATACCAACTTCCTTCTCTTGATGAAATCCTATTTTAGGAAATTCATTGTCTCTGTGAACAATACGCGGTAATGATCTGTGTTTTATTGTAGTTAACAATAGGCTTCTTGAGAAAGTAAACGATATGAATCGCTCCGTGAAGTCCGAGTTTTAGCAAATAGTGCTTTGTAATGCTTTGTAAATTAAGTCGATGAACTGAAGCTATAGTTCTTATTTCTTGGCCTTTTTCCCAATTATTTGGGGTCGGCATTAACGAGGATTAAGCCTAGTGTAGTCGCTTATGTGCGACCAGTATCCAGTATTCGGGAGATAGTGGATTCGAACCCAACTGTTGGCAGCCCTGGTTTTTTACCTTGGTTTCCCATTTTCACACCACGCAAATGCTAGGGCTGTACCTTAATTAGTGCCACGGCCGCTTCCTTCCCACTCCTAGCCCCTTCCTCTCCCATCATTGCTGTGTCGGTGCGACGTAAAGCAACTTGCTCTCTTCTAAGCCCAGTGTTACGGCTCAATCTCTTACCGGAGCTCCATGGCTAAAAGGTTAGCGTGCTGGCCTTTGGTCACAGGGGTCCCGGGTTCGATTCCTGGCAGGGTCGGGAATTTTAACCATCATTGGTTAATTTCGCTGGCACGGGGGCTGGGTGTATGTGTTGTCTTCATCATTTCATCCTCATCACGACGCGCAGGTCGCCTACGGGAGACAAATCGAAAGACCTTCACCTGGCGAGCTGAGCATGTCCTCGGACACTCCCGGCACTAAAAGCCATACGCCATTTCATTTCCATTTCTTACCGGACGCCAACCTCTTACGTTATACTTATCTAGGTATTGGCTATCCTACCTGTCGGCCATGTACTGTAGGTGGTCCAGGTAAATAGAGAAAGGCAATCTGATTCGTAACTGGAGTGAAAGTATGGTCGAATACCGCGGTTAAAATTAATGCTCTCATATGAAATGTTCGATAAAAAGTAAAGCGGCACAGACCCTCTCTTTCCACGCACCGTAATTCGCTTGCGCTCTACTTATGCCGAATTCCAATACTGGAATGTCCTGGACACAAATAGCAGTGAAGACTGCCCTCCTGTGTTCTGTTCAGTGCATCAGCTTCCCATTCCTATGAGTGCCTCCCTAACCCGGATTGAATTGCTCGAATATTATGATGGAACAGTGTGTCAAGTACCAAGTAATCAGAATATGTAAATATCCAAGGGAATGGCAAGATAAAAAAAAAAGGATGATATCTAACTCTCCAGTTCCCAGCCAATATTCAGACAGGCTGTTACAGTCTGAGACGTAAATCCTTCAGATCCGGAGTTGGTAAATAATGCAGTAAAAGCAATCGAATTACTCGCAAGGAATACATTTTTAGTAATTTACACTTGTGATCGTTTCTTTTTACCAAATATAATTTTTACTCGTAATTTACCTCCTGAAATATATTTGTTTTAGCATGGTCGTACCCAGGATTTTTTTCGGAGGGGGATATGATTGGAAGGGGGGGGGGTCCGATAGCAAAAACTGTTGTAAACTTTTTTTAAACTTTCAAATAGGTTTTACAGAAAGAAAAGTTGGAAATAGTTTTAGAGCAGTACCTTTTACTTCATAAACGTGTATGCACCACAGACGGTTAACAGGGAACAAGATATTGAAGGATTCTTGGAGAAATTAGAAAGAGAAATTTCAGGTGTGGAAGTGGTTATTATGGGATATCTGAATGTACAGGTCGGAAACGAGAGACAAGGAAAGAAAGAAGTCATTGGACCATATGGATATGGGAAAAAGAATCGCGAAGGAGCTAGTGGACTTACGTGAAAGGAATGGACTTATAGTGGGGAACGCATGGTTTCGAAAGAAAAACAACAGAAAAATTACGAGATATGGGCGGGGTGACAGAAGAACAAAATCAGTAATTGACTACTTTTTGGTGGAAAGGAAAAATCGCAGGAAGTTGATGGATATGACAGCTTTACCAGGAGAAGTATTTGATGGGGACCATAGAGTTGTGGTGGCAAAATTACGGTTGTGAAAAATGGAAAAACTAAGGGATAATAGAAAGCAAAATAAAAGTATGGAAATTGAAAGACAAAAATGTACAGGAAGATTTTCAGGAGAGACAGAAGCAACAAATCCCAGTCACTGAAGTGGAAAATGTAGAAGAGGAGTGGGCCAATTTAAAAAAAAAAAAAAAAAAAGGCATTTGTTAGTGCACCAAAGAGTGCTTGTGGCAGGACATCTACAGGAGTGAAAGAAAAGGAGACACCATGGTGGAATGAGGAAGTGAGGAAAGTGGAGAAAGACAGCCTGGCGAGAATGGAACCGAGATCAAACAGAAGAAAGCAAAAGGAAGTATCTCAACAGTAAACGGAGATGTAAGAAGGTGGTAGGAGAATAAAAGAAGAGGAGTTAGGAAGAATTTACACAAAAATGGAAGTAGATGTAAATGGCAATAGAAGGATGCTGTATGGACTTGTAAGTAAAGAGGACAGAAAGAGTTACCATAAAGGTAGTGAAAAAGGACGATGGAAAATTGTTAACACACACAGAAGATATAAACAGAAGATGGAAGGAATATTTCGATAAGCTATTGAATGTGAACAACTGTACAGGTGAGATAGAAGCAATACAGTATGAGGACTCAACAACAGAGGATGATATAACAATGCGGGAGAGGGAGTTAGCGGTACAAAAGATGAAGACGGGAGAAGCAACAGGGAAGGGTGAAATCACTGTGGAAATGATAAAGGCTGCTGGACCTGTTGGTATGCAATGGTTGTACCGACTGCTAAAGTGTATGTGGAAACACAAATGTGTACCAGAAGACTGGAAAAAAGGGATAATAATACCAGTGATTAAGAAAGGGAGCGGGGCCGATGACCTTAGATGTTAGGCCCCTTTAAACAACAAGCATCATCATCATCATCATCATCATCATCATCATAAGAAAGGGGGCAAGAAAGTTTGTGGTAAGTATAGAGGAATCACACTTATATCGCAGGTAGTTAAAATACTGGGAAGGATATTAGAAAGAAGAATGAGAAGAAAGATTGAAGGAGAGTTACAAGAGGCACAATATGGCTTCAGGAGTGGAAGGTCTACAGTGGACCCAATCTTTAGCATGAGGCAGATGCTGGAGGCAAAGTGTGAAGGCAAGAGCAAGAGGAAGACCAATAACAAGATGGATTAAATGAGTGAAGAGCGGCATAAGACGAATTTAGACTGGGACAAGATCGTGGAAGAGGAATGGTGGAAGCAAAGAGGAAGATGGAGAAGTACCATAGATACTCCGCCCAGGCAGGAACTGGACGAGGGGAAATGATGATGATGATGATGATGATGATGATGATGACCTTTTACAAAACGGGTGAACCAAAAAGATAAATTCATAGCGGTCTGGTGAGCAGAGCACGTTTTAACACATGCGTGCAGTGCGACACAGTGATTTCTGTCATTTGTTTAAAGATGGAGGTAACAGTATGTTTCATTGTAAGTATTCAAAATATTTAGGGGTTTGAATTTTTAATCTCGTAGTGGCTCGATAACATGAAAATATTTCTATATATTTATTGAAATCCGTATATCTCACCTGACTGAATTTGTTTCCAAAGGCCTCTTTGTTCACTATATTAGTGGTCATTTCACCTGGGACAAGAACCCAACCGAACAGCGTTCGGCCAGATGTTACTCTGTAACGTGACAGGTTGCAAAAAGTGGTGGCATACAATTTCTAATCACTAGATTACGTGTCAAAAGCCTGGATTCAATTCCAAACCTCTCCACAGTGTTTGTATGGAGTGAGGGCATATGACGTGATTGATGGTGATTCGTCCGTCGGATGAAGCCATTAAGCCTTGAGCAGACACCTTGGTGCTATTCGACAGGAGTAGGTTATGTGCCGGCACCGTGTTTCACCCTCTCCCTTCCTACTTTCATAGATCATGTCATTCATTTCATCTTATTAACACCTCTGATGAGGATGACGTCAGGAAGGGCATTCGATCGTAAAAACTTGCTACCGAAGATTTATCTCGCTTCATACCCGACCCCGTGGAGAAACGGGACAAGGATTGGACATTATTATTATTATTATTATTATTATTATTATTATTATTATTATTATTATTATTATTATTATTATTATTTACATAAAATGTTCATGGTCGTCCGTAATGATTTGCCGTCTCATACAGTTGATAAGAGTAAGGAAATTACAACTTGGCTACTACTACGTCACATCACCATACGGTATCCATCCCCTGCAATCTCTGAAAGATATATTCTTATCTTAAATTAACAGATATACAGTTATGAACTTGAATCGTTATGCTGTAATCTCATCTGAGGTGGGAGCGCAACTAACTACGCTGTAGTACTGTAGTACTCCTGAAAATATTCTTCCATCAGTCCATTATTGGCTTTAGTAACCGACATAGCTGTCTATGACAGGAACTACAGTGGTTTCTACAGTACTTTCCTTAAAGTGAGAACGTCTAAACCTGTGGAAGTCGTCGCGTCGTCTGTATTGCAGACTTCTTCCTTCACTACGATATTTGTTATTCCCGGTCTTTCGGCATCACAAATGTTGAGTTAAAGGTAGAAACACTTCAGTCCCTAAACAGTCTGCATGTTAATGCTTCAGTCTCAAGCCATGTTGTGGCTACAAAACTGACTGAAGTGCGCGACTAGCCACTCGTGGTCTCTTGGAATCGGATTCTCATTCAGTCTTAGTGTTATTTTCTGTGTAATTTCCTTTAGTAAGAATGTTTAGAACAAGACCATAAAATTACTATATGTAGATTAAAGTTGACCGCATTTTCCTCCAAAGCCAACACCTGTTATGATACATTAAAATTTGTTTTATGCATCAGCTCACTAATTTATTTAAAGAGCCGTATACCTCGGAAAAGATTTGCATTTTGCTTTTACAACATGCTTTACGTCGCACCGACTCAGATAGGTCTTATGGCGACGATGGGACAGGAAAGAGCTAGGAGTGGGACGTAAGCGGCCGTTGCCTTAATTAAGACATAGCCCCAGCATTTGCCTGGTGTGAAATGGGAAATCACGGAAAACCATTTTCAGGGCTGCCGATAGTGGGGTTCGAACCCACTATCTCCTGACTGCAAGCTCATAGCTGCGCGCCCCTAACCGCACGGCGAACTCGCTCGGTAACCTCAGAGAAGAGTTAGTGTACTTAGTATATGTGAAGTTTGTGTGATAAACAGTGTTAATATCGTGATCATTAGTCCCTGAATTTACACTTTTATCCACAATTGCAACCACAGGCATTTATCTTTCCATTTCAAAATTCTCACATGCATTGACCGATATTTAAACCTTGGCCGTCTTACAGTATTTCGAAGTTAGTGTCTATCTCGCAGAGCTTTCAAACCTGAGCAGTTGTAGTATCTGTTCTGATGTATTTACCGAGCGAATTGGCTGTGTGATGCAGGTCATTTGGCTGTTGGCTTGCATTCGGAAGACGGTGGTTTCGAACTCCACTACTAGCAGCCTTGAAGATGTTTTCCATTTTGAAGCCATATGCACCCTCCATCTTGGAGCGGTAGAGTGTTGGCCTCCAGATCACAAGATAACGGGTTCAAACCCGGCAGAGGTAGTCGGATTTTTGAAGGGCGGAAAAAAGTCCATTCGACACTCCATGTCGTACGATGTCGGCATGTAAAAGATCTCTGGTGACACATTTGGTGTTTACCCGACAAAAGTCATTAAATCTCAGCCATAGTCGCCCATGAGAGTTTTGGGCCTAGAGTAAAACGGAACGTCGAAATTGACGAGCAGACACCCAGATGGCGTCAAATTGAAATGTCTGCACACGGTAGCTGAGGCCATACGATTATTATTATTATTATTATTATTATTATTATTATTATTATTATTATTTTAATTGGGAGATATCCCGGTGGCAATGTCTGCTTATGGTAGTATAGCAACGAAATTAAATTAAAAGATAAATTGTATATCAGCCAAATAACATCCGGTATACAATAATTTATACATAATGACTGTATATAAATACTGTACAAGAAATGTGATAACGAAAGAAGAGGAATAAAAATGCATCAATATAATTAGAAAAACATCACAATAAAATATTACCTACGAGTAGTGCAACATAAGTAGAAACACTCGCATATAAATTAATTCAAAATTTACATATAGTTCGTCTAGATACTGTAGTTGCGTTAAGGCAGTTGCAGAGTGGGTCTCGATCCACAAGTGGCCTGGGCTGGTCCGTGGTCAGACAGCTCTGCGTTCCGACCGACCAACCGAGCAGAGGAGGAGAGGCCACGGCTGTATTCGGAAGACGGAGAGAGGCTGATCCCCACCGTCGGCCGTCCTGAGAATTCTTTTTCCATTCTCTTGCACTAAGGCGAATGCCGGGGCAGTCACTAGCATAAACCACGGCCGCCAATCCTCTCACCTTCTCCAATATAAATCTCCTGGCCTAAGAGACGGCGTCACCGTCTAGGAGGCCCGCCTTCCCCTTCAGGAGAGGAATGAAAACAATTGGTAGTAGTGATGTAGTTGCGTAGTAAATTCCTGGCTCTCCAAATTTAAGACTGGATTGAAGGGCTGAAGCTGGTTGCATTATAACACAGAGAGCAGTCGTCTGACCTTATTTGGTCAGTAGTGGGTTCAATCATACACATACATTTAAAGAGAGGTAAAAACGGTTGCGGGGTGGGGGTGGAGGTGGGGGGCACTTGGGAATGGATTCATGTAGGCCAGGTGACAGATTTCGATTTTATCTCACAAGTTGAGGTTTCTGTAAAAGGGACTGGAGACTTCTTGACTAATAATGGTACATCATTAACTCCTATCTCCTGATTCCAAAAACAGTTCAAAAGCTTATAATTAAAGGCACCTGTTTGGGGTGAAAATATTTGCCTAATTTCGTCAATTTTTCAAGGTTATTACGGTATTTTTTCGATATTTTTATTTTATTTCGTCATTGATTTCGCTAAGGTTTATTTCCACTTTTCACCAATAAAAGTGAAAACTAAAGATAGCATACTTGCAGTAAAATATCATATTGTTTTCTTTTTATTTGTACAAGAAATACGACACTTATGCTTCTTCTTAAAGCGCATATTACGTATATCAAAGCATGGATGTTTGGAAAAAAAATCATTCTGCCACTGTTACAAGTAGGATTACCCTACGTATATAAATTTCGAATGAGTCTGTAAAAGACAGAGATACCATGAGTTCCATATTACTGGGTGCCAGGGCTATTCTCTTGTCAGACATTATATCACAATACACCGACAATGACCTCTCACTATCAATATTACTGCCTGGGATCCATAAAGCCTCCACAAAGTGTCCGTATTCTGATTTCAGAGAAAGAAGAATGGCATTCACATCAATATAATCATTTGCTCTACATGAACTACCAACTAGAAAGCTGAACACTATATGGATCAAGATATTCTGATAGAAATTTGCTGTATTAGACGAGAGACTTCATTTTCTATATCACCTTTAATTATGCTTCTTGGATCAAAGACCGATTCCACATAGTTTCGTCAATAATTTCGCGATTTTGCTTAAGGGTAAATAGTTTCCGCGTTTTGAGCGAAATTCGTAAAATTTCGCTAAACTTTCGTTATTTAGCACTTTACGAAAAACAGGACCTGTACTTACAATGTAGACAGCTAACAACATTCTTCACTTAAGCGTCAAACTTATTCTGTGACAGTCGTGAAGAATAGTCTATGAGAGATTCCTAGTAGGCACTATCCCCCTTGGTCGAGGTGATTACGTAGTCGATTTCTGGCTCTGTCGCGAATTTAAGACGGGATTTAGGGCTGAAACAGTTGCATTCGACACATCCAACACAAATACAAATGCATATACACAGCTTTAGATTCAACTTCACATTCACTAAGTACAAGGACTGATAATCTCTTACTTAATGATAAAAATCATGTCCTCAGCTAATGTGAGCAAATATTTTGATTTGACGCCATTTAGGCTGGCTGCTTGTGTGTCACTTACAACGTTCCTTTTCCCACTACAAGATTGTAGTGAATCCAAGAGTATATTTTGGAGAACTGTGTCTGAGTTTTAATTTTGCAGGGTAAACACCTAATATACCTGCCGACATTGTGCGTTATGAAGTGTTGAATGGGCTTTTCTCTATTCGTACAAAATCAGACTACTACTGCCGGGTTTGAACTCTCAACCTTGGGATCTGGAGTTCGACACTCTACCACTGGTCCACAGAGGGAGCTAAACATTACACAAAGCAGCAGGAACATCATGGTATAAAAACAGTGCTTTACCAAGGAAGGAAGTGGTAGGAAAAGATCAGTCCAAAATCGGACGCGGTTTTATAGTTTATCTGGATCTCCAAGGACCGGACTACCAAGGTGAATGAAAAATATCTGTTTCAATGTCGAAAAGTGGACCATAACCTCTAGAAGTTGGTATTCTTCTTCCTGACTTTACTACCACTGTATCTGGGTCGGCACTTGGTGTTGATTTGACCTTCCTGACATCAACTGTATGAAGAGGGATGTATTCACCATTGCGTCTTCATGTGATGGTTGGTAGTGTAGTTTGTTGAATGTAAAGGAAGAGAAGTGCATGAAGACGAACATAAAAACCCAGTCCCCTAGCCAGAGAAATTAGCCATACGCAGTTAAAATCCGTGGTCCGGCCGGGAATTGAACCAGGAACCCTCTGAACGACAGCTAGTATGCTGACCATTCAGCCAAGGAGCCAGGCAACCTCCAGTACCCTTCCAAAACTCCACTGAAGAATAGTTCTGAGGGAGCAAGTAAGGTCTGTTATGAGGAAAGATGGACTTTTATCCTCTCCTTCCATTTTCGTATGGTCACTAATCCTTTACACTAGTATGAAATGCGCTTTTTACAGGTCATGCTCTGTTTGCTCAAATGTCGCTATAAAAGAAACAAAAGTCAAAGCACACGTTGTAAACAGATTATAATCGAAGTAGGAATACGCTTAATATGCACCGTGTATGCTAGACAGCTGCTAAGCAGAAGTTTTTAAACTTTGGCGCTTTGTTCTTTATTTGTTGGTAAACAAGTCCAGCTGATCCGGATGGACTCGAAGTGAGTCATCGTAGTGCTCGCGGTGAAGTAACTGCGAATTCCCAATCAGCTGACTATGACAGCTGGCCGAGGTCGAGAGCGCTTTCTCCACGTTGGGAGCCCGCCGCCACAGAGGAAGAAAGAAGTAGCTTCTTTCTAGACTCCGGCTGGATGAGGCAGCACCTGGAGAATCCTGTAGTTTCTTTTTTATGACTGGTAAGATCGATGCACGTTATCATTTCAGCCCAACGGAACTCTATATTCCACTTGGATTGTACTTATAAATGGTAGTGAACCTGAAGTTCCATTTAGTCATCCTCACGTGACTGGGAATAAACATCATTGGTGTATACAAAACCAGTCAACAGTATACATACAAACCAATCTGAGGTAGGATATTATTATTATTATTATTATTTAGGAGCAGTCTAGCGCAGGCGGTAAGGACGCAAGTTTAATTCCCCGTTGGGAAATCCAAAAATATAAAAACAATATTAATGATCTTCTTCTTCTTCTTCCACCGCTTTTCCCACACCTGTGGGGTCGCGGGTGTGAACTGTGTCAAGTATGTGGATTTGGCCCTGTTTTACGACCGGATGCCCTTCCTGACGCCAACCTTATGTGGAGGCATGTACTTACTATTGCGTGTTTCTGTGGTGGTTGGTAGTGTAGTGTGTTGTCTGAATATGAAGAAGAAAGTTTTGGGACAAACACAAACACCCGGTCCCCCGGCCAGAATAATTAATAAGATGCGAATAAAATCCCCGACCCGGCCGGGAATTGAACCCGGGACCCTCTGAACCGAAGGCCTCAACGCTGACCAGCCAATGAGTCGGACGATAATAATAATAATAATAATAATAATAATAATAATAATGATAATAATAATAATAATAATAATAATAATAATAATAATGGTTTTTACGCCCCACTAACTACTTTTACGGTTTTCAAAGACGACGATGTGCCGGAATTTTATCCCGCAGGAGTTCTTTTACGTGTCAGTAAATCTATCGACGCAAGGCTGACATATTTGAGCACTTTCAAATACCACTGGACTGAGCGAGGATCAAACCTGCCAAGTTGGGCTCAGAAGGCCAGCGCGTTACCCTCTGAGCTACTCAGCCCGGCGAAACATGATTTCCAAGTTTGGAGAGGAACATGGCTGTGAGGTCCAGTCAGCCTACACCAAAAATAAGTAACGCGTAATTTCCTGGGGATAACGGTGATCAAGAAAATCCACAGCCTGTTCCAGTCATTCGACCAGGTAAGGAGTGGAATGAATGAAGCCCCATCTAGCGGCGAGGATAGGAATTTTGCTGGCTGCCGAAGCCTGTCGCACTCCTCTGGGACAATGAATAACGGATGAGAGATGAAATGATATTGGAGAGTGTTGCTGGAATGAAATATGACAGGGGAAAACCGGAGTACCCGGAGAAAAACCTGTCCCGCCTCCGCTTTGTCCAGCACGAATCTCACATGGAGTGACCGGGATTTGAACCACGGAACCCAGCGTTGAGAGGGCGACGCGCTGCCGCCTGAGCCACGGAGGTTCTCATAACGGTGATACTGCAGAGTGATAATTGTTCTGTCCCACTTAGTGACTAGGGTACGAATTGTGGAAGGCTTCACCTTCCAAGGGGTTCATTGCCTAGTTAGGAATGGTTTTGCTATAATAATAATAATAATAATAATAATAATAATAATAATAATAATAATAATAATAATAATAATAATAATAATCATAATCATCATCTGTTTACCCTCCAGGTTCGGTTTTTCCCTCGGACTTAGCGAGGGATCCCACCTCTACCGCCTCAAGGGCAGTGTCCTGGAGCTTCAGACTCTTGGTCGGGGGATACAACTGGGGAGTATGACCAGTACCTCGCCCAGGCGGCCTCACCTGCTATGCTGAACAGGGGCCTTGTGGAGGGATGAGAAGATTGGAAGGGATAGGCAAGGAAGAGGGAAGGAAGCGGCCGTGGCCTTAAGTTAGGTACCATCCCGGCATTCGCCTGGAGGAGAAGTGGGAAACCACGGAAAACCACTTCCAGGATGGCTGAGGTGGGAATCGAACCCACCTCTACTCAGTTGACCTCCCGAGGCTGAGTGGACCCCGTTCCAGCCCTCGTACCACTTTTCAAATTTCGTGGCAGAGCCGGGAATCGAACCCGGGCCTCCGGGGGTGGCAGCTAATCACACTAACCACTACACCACAGAGGCGGACATAATAATAATAATAATAATAATAATAAGTTTAAATATTGTAAAAATCTTACAACAATAATATACATAACAGCTACACCCTACTACATACAACGCAATAACAAAGATTCTCATATACACTTAGTGGCCAAAAGTCACGGGAAGTGGTGTCCTTTAGAAAATGTGCCGTGTATGACCCCTGATCATTGCGGCTTGCTGCGGCGTAGCTGGGCAGTCTGTCACAGACACCAGTGTCGTGACGATGGAAAGACGTCGCGAGTTAACCGACTTAGAACGTGGGATGATCATCGGCGCACGGCACATGGGTCATAGCATTGCGGAGATTACGCGCGAATTTGGGTTTCCGAGGTCAACAGTGACGAGGGTGTATCTTCAATATCGCAGAGAGAATGTTAGCACCCGCGTAAACCGCCTCACGGGAAGACCACAGGTGTTTGACGAACGGACATCACGTCGCCTCCGCAGAGCCATACTGGGCGCTCGACGGGCTAGTGTGATCAGATTACTGCCCAGTTGAATTTTGGGAGTCAGGGACCCGTTTCTACCAGGACTGTAAGGAGGCAATTGCACCGCATTGGCTTCACGAGCCGACGACCAACTTGTGTCCCTTTGCTGACACCTCGACACAAAGTTAAACGACGTACATGGGCGGCGTGTGGTATGGTCGATGAATCCCGCTTCCAGTTGTATCGAGCTGATGGGTGCGTGAGAGTGTGATATATGCCCCATGACGCTATGGATCCTGCGTGTCAACAAGGTTGTGTCCAGGCGGGAGGTGGCGGCGTTCTCATGGTTACAATTAGGTCCCATTTTCCGGCTGCAGAGAGCGTTGACAGATGCACGTTATCTGGGTATTATTTCAGACCATCTGCACCCCTTTTTGGCCCTAGAGTACCCTGATGGAGATGTCATGTTTCAACAGGACAATGCGCCATGTGACCGCTCTGTGGTGGCACGCAGGTGGTTGGAGGAGCACTCCAGTGAAGTTCCGACCCTGAATTGGCCCTCCATATCCCCCTATCTTAATCCAGTCGCGCATTTATGGGATGCGATCGATGCTGGTGTACGCTGTATGAACCCTGCGCCAATACACAAGACCAGTTGTGGGTAGCAGTGCAAGATGCGTGGGCCCAGATCCCTCCAGAACAATTCCAACACCTTGTAGAGTCCACTCCTCGCCGTATTGCTGCCGTTTTGAGGGCTCGCGGAGGAGCAACTCGTTATTAACATCGCATTCAGTGTCTTCCCATGACCTTTGGCCACTCAGTGTATGTTCCGTCCGCCTCCGTAGCGTAACGGTTAGCACTATTAGCTGCCGTCCTCGGAGATCCGGGTTCGATTCCCGGTACTGCCAGAAATTTAGGAATTGGAGGAGGGCTGGTATGTGGTTGAAATGGTACATGCAGCTCACCAGCTGCACCACCTTGGGATGAGGACACGAGTTTACATCAGTGTATGTTTCACTCGAACTCATGTGCACAACAAGCATTAAGAAAATATCATCTACCGCGTTAAACAGCAGCATCACTACCATATTCATAATAACAAGAAAATTGAAGCTGAGTAGGTGATTACTAGACCATGACGATTCGACAGCTCTGTGCTCCTTGAAAGTGCATTTCTTTATTAGGACGAATCGCTTTTACCAGATCTAGTCCCAGTAGCCATTGGAACAGTGCAGTGATTTCTGCTTCATTGCTAGACAGCAGTACCATCGTAATGTCGAAATTCGTGGGCAGGCTGCCTAGAATCTACATGGTAGCATTTCAGAAAGTCTGCAACGCAGCGACAGAGGCCTTACGATTATTATTATTATTATTATTATTATTATTATTATTATTATTATTATTATTATTATTACTAGCTGATGTATCCGTGCTTCGCTACGGAATTCTACATTGTGTACAGAATTCTAGATTAGGTAGTGTAGGCCTACACGTTAATTGTATTAAATTGCATAGCTCTTAACGTTGCCATAGAAACGCGACGGGGAATTCACCACACATCTTTTATCATATGAAGACTGGGTTATGGAATTTTCATTGTAATGGTAGACCCACTTGCCTACCATCAGTCACAATCAGGTTGGGGAGTTTTCATTATAATGGCAGACACACACTCTCCACCTGCCTTTTTACATCCTCAGAAAGACTGTCTCAGTGGTTTTCCCAACTGAAATGAACATAGGTCAGTGCAATGACATCAGTAGGAATGGCGCGATTAAAAGCAAGGCTTTCATATGAAATACTCGATCAAATGAAAAACCACACAATTTCTCACTTTTAACGAACAGTACTACGCTGCCGATCTAACAGTCCAAATTTCCACAGCTGGAATGATCAAGCCGCAGACAGCCGTGATCTGTAAACACTCTTCGTCTTTTTTCGGCGGGCGGGGGAGGGGGGGGGGGTCGATTAGTGGAGGAGTCCCGTTTACTAATCTGTTTCCTAGGAGTACCCGATGAGCTGAAAAATCTCAATTCGCTACACTGGCGGCGGAAAAATCTATCTGACTTGGAGGTAAATTTTCCCGCCAAACCAGACGAGAAACCCCCTCTTCACTGCTAATTTGGAATAAAATGAATGTAGAATTTAATAAAAGTGAAGAGGAAGAAGCTTTTCTTAAGAAACGGCATTTTTCAGGGTAGAATTTTGAGTTATTTACTGAATTGTGGTGCTATAATTTGGAAATGGCCGAAAATGTAATTCTAGAACAGGTGGTACTACTACTACTACTACTACTACTACCACCACCACTACTGCTACTACAACAAAGTGAGTCTCTGCCTTAAGTGTGCACACTGCACATTCAAAACACCGCGTCAGAATAGGGATCGAATAGCTGGGGTACTATGATGAACCAGTGTGTTACGTACCAGCAGTATCAGAAAATCTATGAACCAGAGGAATGGCACGCTAAAGAAACTTTTTTAACTCTCCAGATATTTCCCGCCAATATTCAGTCATGTTGTTATACTCGGTAAGCAGCAGTAATCCCATCTATCGGAACTGAGGGCCAGCATAATAAACAAAGAACATCTCAACAAACAATGGTCAGTGTAATGTTATTGTTGATTAATGTTATGCGCTTTCGATATTATAGGCCTTCTTCACATTTAGTTTCCTTCCGTCTCTGAAATACCACTCTTATCATAGTCGGTACAGTAAAACTGAATAAAACATAAATGATCGGAAATTGTATTCTCTATAACTTTTGTTATGTAGTAATTTCCGATAGGACCACTGACATAGGTATTAAAAATTAAATTTTAGGCGCCTTACCCTAAACTAAAATTTCATCCAGGGTGAATAAAATAGTTTATGGCTTAGACTGTAGTTTCTTATTCCCCGACTCTATATACTGATTTTCATTAAATTCTGTTAACCCATTTTCTCGTGGCTCGGCGTTGATATGGACTTAACAAAAATACAAATTCATGAATATCTGTGTTATCATAGCCGGTACAGTAAAAACGTATGACAAAAATAATCGGAAATTTAATTCCATATAACTTAAGTTATGTAGTATTTATTGATAGGACCACTAATAATATAAATATTTGAGAATTAAATTGTAGGCCTTCCCCTAAACTGCCATTTCACTCAGCGTGAATAAAATGATTTATAATCTAGATTGTAGAGGCTCATCCCCCGACTTTACATACCGATTTTCATTAAATTCTCTTCAGTCGTTTTCTCGTGATGCGTGTACATACATACAGACAGACAGAAATTATGGAAAAGAAAAAGGTGTATTTCCTTGTTACTGTGGACATGACCGATACAGAAATACCATTCTTTTCAAATTTTGAGCAATGTACAGACAAAACTCTTATTTTATATAGGCCTACTAGCAAGATACCCGTGCTTCGCTACGGTATTATACTGAAATTTATAATTGAATGCTTATTGTTTTAGATATATAATCCGCCAAAATTCGCGATCGGACTCGTTTTCTGCGAGAATCTACCAAAATTCCCGATCTGACTCGTTTTCTATTATTTTACAGCACGTTTCCTCCCATTTTTCCATCTTCCTTTCCAGCAATCGATTTCGTACTTCCCGGGCTAGGCTCAGGTATTCCTCCTGGTCAGTTGGGTCCGTAAATCTTTGCCATCTTTACCTTTAATCATTTTTAATATGGATAAAATCCTTCAGGAGATCCGGCGTGGTGTCATACTGGGTGCCTTGGCGGCAATGAACCCGCGGCCGGACTGCATTCTTAGTCATTACCCGTCCAGGAGCCGTTACCAGCGCGGTCCGCACATTTGACGACGGTCCGGAACATTATTATTATTATTATTATTATTATTATTATTATTATTATTATTATTATTATTATTATTATTATTATTATTATTATGTGTTGCTGGAATGGCTGATGACAGGGAAAACCGGAGTATCCGGAGAAAAACCTGTCCCGCCTCCGTTTTGTCCAGCACGAATGTCACATGGAGTGACCGGGATTTCAACCACGGAACCCAGCTGTGTGAGGCCGGCGCGCTGCCGCCTGAGCAACGGAGGATCCTTATAAGTACATTAATAACAGTAAAATCAATTGGTCTCACCTCCTTCTACACCCCACCGCCGTTAAGTTTATTTACCGCCAACCCCCCCCCCCCCAAAAAAAAATAATTAAAAGAAGGCTTGTTTCTTTATGTTTAAGGGAGATTCCAAACACCAATGTTCACGTCTATTACCTTCAGTTTTGAGATATAAGTATCCCCATAAAAGTAATTTACTTTTTTCACTTCATTTCACACTACCCCCCCCCCCCCCCTAAGTGAACTTTCCCGCAAAAAATACTTGTTTCTTTGATAGTAAAGGATCTTCTAAATACCAATTATCACGACTCTAACTTCTTCAGTTTTTGATTCATGTGTCCTCATGAAAGGAATTCAACTCCTTTACACTCCCGCCCTCCAAGATGGTTTCCCACCCAAAACACCGTTTTTCTTTGTTTTTAAAGGAGATCCAAATGCGAATTTTCACGTCTGTAACAACTTTAGTTTTTATTAGATGTATGTATTCTCATACAATTAAGCCAATTAATTTTTCAATTCTTTCACCCCCCCCCCCCCGGCTTCATAGGATTTTAAGAGAATACGTGTTTCTTTACTTTTAAAGCAGATTGAAAATATCAAATATCAAACGTCTGTAACATCTTCATTTTTGATATATCAGTAGCCTAATTAAAAGACTTCAACACCATTTTCAGTCACTTTTACCCCCCCCCTCCACCCAAGTGATATTTCCGAAAACTAAAAATACACGTTTCTTTATGTTTAATAGAGATAAAAAATACCATTTTTCACTTCTGTAACATGTTAAGTTTTTTTAGATATACTGTAAAAATTCTCATTTTATAATTTCACCCCTTTTGAGTTCCCCTTAAGTGGAGTTTCCAAAAACAAATCACCTATGTTTCTTTACATTTACAGGAGATTCCAAACACCCACTTTTACGTCTGTAACATTTTACGTTTCCGAGATATTCTGTAGATATAGTTTTTCAAAAAATTCACCCCAATTTGTCACTCCTGTTTAACCGCCATTAATTGGATTTTCCAAAAACTAAAAAATACGTGTTTCTTTATTTTTAAAGGAGATTCTAAATACCAATTTTCACATCTATAACCTTTAAAAGTTTTGAGATATAGATACACTCATTTTAAAATATTACCCCCTTTTCACCCCCTTCCCTTAATTGGATTTTCCACCAACAAAAAAAATACGTGTTTCTTTATTTTTAAAGGAGATCCCAAACACCGATTTTCAGGTCTGTACTATCTTCAGTTTCTGAGATATAAGTAGCCTCATTTAAAGGCATTCAACCCTTTTTCCACCCCTTTTCACTCCTCCTATTGCGATTTTCCGAAAACAAAAAAATACGCGTTTCTTTATTTTTAATGAAGATACTAAATACCAGTTTTTACATCTGCAAACTTTAAAATTTTATAGATATAGATTCACTCATTTTAAAAATTCACCCCCTTTTCACCCTCCCATTCATTGGATTTTCCAAAAACAAAAAAATACGTGTTTCTTTTTTAAAAGAGATCAAAAGTACCAATTTTCATGTCTGTAATATCTTCAGTTTCTGAGATATAAGTATCGGTATCCTGATTGAAGGCATTCAACGCATTTTCCCCCATTTTCACCCCTTTTCACCCCTCCTATTGGTGTTTTCAGAAAAAAAAAATACGTGTATCCTTATTTTAAAAGAAGATTCTAAATACCAATTTTTACATCTGTAAACTTTTAAAGTTTTGAGATATAGATACTCTTTTTAAATTTTCAACCCCCTTTTCATCCCCTTAGCGACGGAATATCCAAAAATCCTTTCTTAGCGAGCACCTACATCTTAATATGAATATATCCCCAAAATTTCATTTCTTTATGTCCAGTAGTTTTGGCTCGGTGATGATGAATCAGTCAGTCAGTCAGTCAGGACAAGTTATTTTATATATATAGATATATAGATTATTATTATTATTATTATTATTATTATTATTATTATTATTATTATTATTATTATTATTATCATTATCATTAACAAAAATTATCTCCCCCTTTAAACAGAAGTCTGAGTGGCTTCTTTACTCGCTGGTCCCTATTTCAATCAAGTTTTGTGTTACGGGATGAACTCTCATTTGGTAGTGACTGTCGAAGCCTGTCTCACTTTTCAATAATAATGATCAATGAATACCGAACACTGTTGTAATCATAGTAATAAGAAGCAGACGGAAGTCTCTGAGAAAACCTGCCCCATCTTCGCTTTGCCTAGCTAAAAATTCACCCTGAATCTATTATTATTATTATTATTATTATTATTATTATTATTATTATTATTATTATTATTATTATTATTATTATTATTATTATTATTATTATTTAATACTTGGGCCTCCATAGTGTGTCTTGTCTATGATGTGGAAACTGAACAAAGGTCATGACACTCAGCTAATATCTGATAAACAGACCCATTCATTAGCTTGGAAATTCGAGTATATTGTTTTGAACGTTATTGTTATCTTGAGGTAGCTCTTCCTGTAAATCAGTTGTAGATCACGGGTTCAAACCGAGAAGAGGTAGTCGGATGTTTGAAGGTAAGAAGTCTATTCGACTCTCCAGCTCATATGATGTCGACATGTAAGAGATCTGTGATAATATACACTGACTGACAGAGCAAATGCAACACCAAGAAGGAGTGGTCAGAACTTTATGCCAATTGCAGGGTAGACTGACGTCACTGAGGTATGTTCATGATGTGAAATGCGCCGCTGTGCTGCGCACGTAGCGAACGATAAATGGGACACGGCGTTGGCGAATGGCCCAATTCGTACCGTGATTTCTCAGCCGACAGTCATTGTAGAACGTGTTGTCGTGTGCCACAGGACACGTGTATAGCTAAGAATGCCAGGCCGCCGTCAACGGAGGCATTTCCAGCAGACAGACGACTTTACGAGGGGTATGGTGATCGGGCTGAGAAGGGCAGGTTGGTCGCTTCGTCAAATCGCAGCCGATACCCATAGGGATGTGTCCACTGTGCAGCGCCTGTGGCGAAGATGGTTGGCGCAGGGACATGTGGCACGTGCGAGGGGTCCAGGCGCAGCCCGAGTGACGTCAGCACGCGAGGATCGGCGCATCCGCCGCCAAGCGGTGGCAGCCCCGCACGCCACGTCAACCGCCATTCTTCAGCATGTGCAAGACACCCTGGCTGTTCCAATATCGACCAGAACAGTTTCCCGTCGATTGGTTGAAGGAGGCCTGCACTCCCGGCGTCCGCTCAGAAGACTACCATTGACTCCACAGCATAGACGTGCACGCCTGGCATGGTGCCGGGCTAGAGCGACTTGGATGAGGGAATGGCGGAACGTCGTGTTCTCCGATGAGTCACGCTTCTGTTCTGTCAGTGATAGTCACCGCAGACGAGTGTGGCGTCGGCGTGGAGAAAGGTCAAATCCGTCAGTAACTGTGGAGCGCCCTACCGCTAGACAACGCGGCATCATAGTTTGGGGCGCTATTGCGTATGATTCCACGTCACCTCTAGTGCGTATTCAAGGCACGTTAAATGCCCACCGCTACGTGCAGCATGTGCTGCGGCCGGTGGCACTCCCGTACCTTCAGGGGCTGCCCAATGCTCTGTTTCAGCAGGATAATGCCCGCCCACACACTGCTCGCATCTCCCAACAGGCTCTACGAGGTGTACAGATGCTTCCGTGGCCAGCGTACTCTCCGGATCTCTCACCAATCGAACATGTGTGGGATCTCATTGGACGCCGTTTGCAAACTCTGCCCCAGCCTCGTACGGACGACCAACTGTGGCAAATGGTTGACAGAGAATGGAGAACCATCCCTCAGGACACCATCCGCACTCTTATTGACTCTGTACCTCGACGTGTTTCTGCGTGCATCGCCGCTCGCGGTGGTCCTACATCCTACTGAGTCGATGCCGTGCGCATTGTGTAACCTGCATATCGGTTTGAAATAAACATCAATTATTCATCCGTGCCGTCTCTGTTTTTTCCCCAACTTTCATCCCTTTCGAACCGCTCCTCCTTGGTGTTGCATTGTCACTGTCAGTCAGTGTATTTGGTATTTGCCCGACGCAGGCATAGATCGCCTAACAGAGTTCCAGCGTCATTGCCATCTGGTGGAGTAAAATGATACTTCGAAATTGACATGCGTAAAGTACTGTACTTTGGATGGAATTAAACTCGTTCCTTTTGAAATATGAATACGACCTATAATGGTGATCGTTTTAATGGAAAATCAATATAATTATTAGCACGATCGGGATATCAATCTATTATTATTATTATTATTATTATTATTATTATTATTATTATTATTATTATTATTATTATTATTATTATTATTATTTGCAGAAAAAAGTGTATTTCCTTGTTACTGTGGACATGACCGATACAGAAATACCATTCTTTTCAAATTCTGAGCAATGTACAGACAAAACTCTTTATTTTATATAGGCCTATATATAGATTATTGCTGTTATTATTATTATTATTATTATTATTATTATTATTATTATTATTATTAACAAAATGATGATTCAGATAATATGAGTTTAGGAAATTAAGTCTTCAAGGAAGATGAATATTCTTACTTGGGTGGTAGAATAACTAATGATGCTGGAAGTATGGAGGACATAAAATACAGACTAGCACAAGCCAAGAAGGCCTTACTTTAGAAAGGAAACGAGCTCACTTCAAGCATAGATGAGCTTATACATATTAGAAATAGGCTATGTTTCTGAAGACCTGTGTGGAGCGTGGCATTGTATGGAAGTCAAACTTGGACACTACGTAACGTATAAAGTGGACAATTTTTAAATGTGGTGTTATAGAATAATGCTGAAGGTAAATGGGAACACTGGATCACAGATGAAGAGATACATATTATTAGGGCACATCTTGAGGCACCCAGGGCTTTAGGGAAGTGTAGGGAGAAAAAGCTGTAAGGGCAGACTAAGGCATGAATATGACAAACGGATTAGAGTAGATGTAGGATGGAAGTAGTTATGTAGGAATTCAATGGCTAACACAAAACAGGATGACATGGGATCTGCATCGTATCAAACCCAAACAACATTATTATTAAATAAAATTCAGGAAACTCAATCGTCAAAAATTACCAATGTTTCGCCTCAGTGCTGCATGGGCTCATCAGTTGGATACCACACCTTGAGTTTCCTGTTATTTATTTAGCTATCTCAATCGGAAGCCATATTTTTGGACATTATTATTATTATTATTATTATTATTATTATTATTATTATTATTATTATTATTATTATTATTTGTAAATACAAGGAATACTATATCAGTGTGTAGGTGTCGTAAAGTAAATAAATATTTATCATATTTATACCACAAGCAGAGTTCAAGATAACTGTGTGTGCTCACGTTTCAGGGTTACTAATTTTTTTCTTGACTTTTGAAGGTCTCAAGGACGTGGTTTGGTCAGTGACCTCTGTAACCCTCCCATATCTTGTCACGCTTTCTGTTGATAGTGACAGCGTGTGGAAAAGCACCATATCTGGCGGAGGACTTTACTCTGGAGCGATCAGAGCCATTTTCTCGTCTCTGCTACTGTATGTAAAAACTAGTCTCACAATATTAGCCGACGTGTTCGCATCTGAGAACGTAGCTGTACATTAATTGCGCGACTGCTACTCGTTTCCCGCTCTTTGAGCAAGTTTTGGACTAATTAAATTCAGTTATCAGCGAATGTGAGCCAGTTGTACAGTGAAAATGCAGTGCACGATGTGGTCATTAGTATCTCGAAATTATACGGAATATGAGGATTCCAGTTCGGATACGGAAATCTGTTACGCAGATTTTGTAACACAACCTACAAGTATTTTCGTCCTGTCTTCAGTGGACACCAGTTTTGACAATTTCAGTGGAGTCAGGTTGGTAACCATTACCGTCTGAGTGATTCTGATATTTTGTAAAATAGAAAGTTCGCGAGATAATTCAATAAACCGTTAGATGTAAATTGACATATATGAAGGTGTAGATATGCTGGAATATGTCGAGGTCCATTGAGTGTCATGTTATCATACTATGAAAATACTTTTGTGTGAAATAAAAGCCAAAGGCAGGCATTTACACCGGTGAATATACATGCTGTATCTCCCCTAGTGCATTATTACTAGGGATCGGATCTTTATGCACTATACACGATTAAAATATGCATGCAATTCTGACACACAATAAACGTAATTTGTCTCCAGAAAACATTGACAAACTAGCAGTTATCTATTGTGATGCTTCTTTCTGCAGTGAATAATACACAATATAAAGTGAGTGAATAACATTGTCTTATTCTTAGGTGCATATTTTCTACATTTTTAGTGTATATAGGCCGAGAATGACCTTCCTACATCAACTGAAGTGATGGGACAAAATGTATACACTAGCACCGAAAGTTCCGATCATTCATCTGGCAAAGACACCCCCATTCCATTCAAGTACTGGCTAATTGTTTGTATCATCTTTAGTCCTGGGATGTTTTATATACACAATATTTTTTCAGGAATGAATGTAGAACTGGATTGTTTAATTTATTCGATGGAATATTGCTTACAAAGATCGAATGAACATTTATGAAGTGGAAGCTTCAGTTATATGTACGTAAGATGTAGTTGTAGTGTGTTGTTCTTCTTCCCTTCCTTTGTCGTAATATGTGCAGTCGTTTTTGCATGTAGTTCAAGTTGAAATTTCTTTTCATATGTCACTTCTTCGGGAATACTTGACTATAGACGACGTCATCAGTTGAATAGTTACTATTACCTGACACCCACTGATGTTATAAGTACTTTCTGCTACTCTTCTCTTTAGGCATTTTGAGTAAAGGATATACAGACTAAGAATTTGAAAACGCGTAATAACATGAGATGTGAATATTACTTTCTCCCTCAATCACACCTAAACTACTGGATCGATATATTCATTAATTAACCTTTCAAAACGGGGGCCATTAATGAATGTATGTATGCATGCATGCATGTAGTGTCCTCATGTATATAATAATAATAATAATAATAATAATAATAATAATAATAATAATAATAATAATAGCGTGTGACTTCCGGAGAGGCTTAGTGCACATCTTACGAGTTTACGCTCTGTATGGCACGATCACCCAGCCCCCGAGTCTGAGGAATTAACCAATGAAAGTTAAAATCCTCCACCCGACCGGGATTCGAACTCGGAAACCCTTGGACTAAAGGCCAGTATGCTAACCATTTAGTCATGGAGCCGGGCAATATGTAAGTGCTGTATTTACTGAACTTGGTTATGTTCTATTCGCTAAAAACCAAAATAATGGGCAAATGATTAGTCATATTACAAAATAAAGCCCAACATGTCTACTTATAATTAAATTGTCTACATAAAAGGTTATAAGCATTATCTGGTTCTCCAGAAAATTATTGGGCTTTGGCATGTTAATGCACGCGTTTCAGAGCCTCTAAAACTAATCATAATCAACAATAACATTACACTGACAGACTATTGTGGTGGTAATAGTGTTTGTTTTAAAAGAAAGTACAACTAGGTAACCACTCTCTATGAACAAATTAAGCGGAAACAAAAATGAAAATAAAACTATGTATTCAATGGGAGGATTTGAAAATGAATTACCGGGCTGAGTGGCTCATACGGTTGAGGCGCTGGCCTTCTGACCCCAACTTGGCAGCTTCGATCCTGGCCAAATACTTCAGCATCGTGTCGATAGACTCACTGGCACGTAAAAGAATTCCTGCACGATTAAATTCCGAATACCGTAAACGTAGTTAGTGGGACGTAAAGCCAGTGAAATTATTATTATTATTATTCCAGGAATAATTTAATGAACAAGGGGAGTGTGTATGTGAGGATCTTCAAAAGGCAGAAGTATTCAGTCAGCAGTATGTAAAGATTGTTGGTTACAAGGATAATGTCGAGATAGAGGAAGAGACTAAGGCCAAAGAAGTAATAAAATTTACATATGATAACAATGACATTTACAATAAGATACAAAAGTTGAAAACTAGAAAAGCAGCTGGAATTGATCAGATTTCTGGGGATATACTAAAGACAGTGGGTTGGAATGTAGTACCATATCTGAAGTACTTATTTGATTATTGTTTGGTCGAAGGAGCTATACCAGATGAATGGAGAGTTGCTATAGTAGCCCCTGTGTATAAAGGAAAGGGTGATAGACATAAAGCTGAAAATTACAGGCCAGTAAGTTTGACATGCATTGTATGTAAGCTTTGGGAAGGTATTCTTTCTGATTATATTAGACATGTTTGTGAAATTAATAACTGGTTCGATAGAAGGCAATTCGGTTTTAGGAAAGGTTATTCCACTGAAGCTCAACTTGTAGGATTCCAGCAAGATATAGCAGATATCTTGGATTCTGGAGGTCAAATGGACTGTATCGCGATTGACATGTCTAAAGCATTTGATAGGGTGGATCATGGGAGACTACTGGCAAAAATGAGTGCAATTGGACTAGACAAAAGAGTGACTGAATGGGTTGCTATATTTCTAGAAAATAGATCTCAGAGAGTTAGAGTAGGTGAAGCTTTGTCTGACCCTGTAATAGTTGAGAGGGGAGTTCCTCAGGGCAGTGTTATCGGACCTTTATGTTTTCTTATATATATGAATGATATGAGTAAAGGAGTGGAATCGGAGGTAAGGCTTTTTGCGGATGATGTTATTCTCTATAGAGTGATAAATAAGTTACAAGATTGTGAGCAACTGCAACGTGACCTCGAAAATGTTGTGAGATGGACAGCAGGCAATGGTATGTTGATAAACGGGGCTAAAAGTCAGGTTGTGAGTTTCACAAATAGGAAAAGTCCTCTCAGTTTTAATTACTGCGTTGATGGGGTGAAAGTTCCTTTTGGGGATCATTGTAAGTATCTAGGTGTTAATATAAGGAAAGATCTTCACTGGGGTAATCACATAAATGGGATTGTAAATAAAGGGTACCGATCTCTACACATGGTTATGAGGGTGTTTAGGGGTTGTAGTAAGGATGTAAAGGAGAGTGCATATAAGTCTCTGGTAAGACCCCAACTAGAGTATGGTTCCAGTGTATGGGACCCTCACCAGGATTACCTGATTCAAGAACTGGAAAAAATCCAAAGAAAAGCAGCTCGATTTGTTCTGGGTGATTTCCGACAAAAGAGTAGCGTTACAAAAATGTTGCAATGTTTGGGTTGGGAAGAATTGAGAGAAAGAAGAAGAGCTGCTCGACTAAGTGGTATGTTCCGAGCTGTCAGCGGAGAGATGGCGTGGAATGACATTAGTAGACGAATAGGTTTGAATGGCGTTTATAAAAGTAGGAAAGATCACGATATGAAGATAAAGTTGGAATTCAAGAGGACAAACTGGGGCAAATATTCATTTATAGGAAGGGGAGTTAGGGATTGGAATAACCTACCAAGGGAGATGTTCAATAAATTTCCAATTTCCTTGAAATCATTTCGGAAAAGGCTAGGAAAGCAACAGATAGGGAATCTGCCACCTGGGCGACTGCCCTAAATGCAGATCAGTATTGATTGATTGATTGATTGATATTATTATTATTATTATTAAAATTGAGTAAAAGGCCGAAATGGATACACACATACCAAAGGGAACGGAAATTACCTGAGTAACCGATGCACTCTGTGAGGATGTGGGTCACGGTGAATTCTCCATCGCAAAAACACACACACGGGAGGGAATTATTGTTTTAAGAGGAAGTACAACTGGGCAGCAACTATCCTCTATTAGCACTAAAAAGAAGGGGAAAATGGAAGGGGTCCGGCACTTCGAAAAATGAAGGAATCGGCCAAAGAAAAACAAGAACCACGAAGGGCATGAAGGATTCGAAAACTTAATACCATCGGGGACGGAAAAGAACAAGAGTTGACCAAGGGAGGTCGGATAAGAAAGATGAAAGTGAGGATCCTGACACAAGTAAGTGTAAGCAATGTCAGGACTCAGCTAAGGGCCCCGTGGTGGCAAAGTTAAGAGCCCCTGGGGCCCCTATTAGCCACCTCTTACGACAAGCAGGGGATACCATGGGTGTTATTCAGTTGCCCCCATTCAAACTGGAAGGGGGTGGGTGGAGGTGGTAAGGGTGCGTAGATCTTAAATGACCTATACTCAAAACAAACAAAATTACGGCCTATCTCCGTTTAAACCGGAAAGACGACCGTCTCACGGCAGTTGTCTTATTTTGCTCGCAGTTTGTTCGGAGTTCGGATAGCTAGCCACTCCGATTCCCAGGAAACCAAGATGGACTGTTGTTAGTTGGAGTATAATCTGCCTCTACTCCTGCCACTTATCTTCGCTAACCATTTAGTCATGGAGCTGGACGGTATGTAGATACCGTGTTTACTTTATTTACATGTGCTGCTGCAAACGTACAAAACTAATCCATCAACGATGGATACATCAGTTATTATTAAAAACGAGAAATACATTTTTCACGTAGCTTATTTGCACTCAGCACCAACTACATTTAATTGAAACTTACCTGTAGTTTGTACCCTTTCTGACTTGAGGGGGTGAGTATTTCAGCCGAAATCAACCCTTTGTCTCTCTTTCTCCCGTTGTCGTTTTCACTTCACAACGTGTAAAACTCTCTGGGATACAGAGATGAGTGCATGCATTTTTTTTTTCATATTATCTTGTGTTCTAGGTAGTTGGTTGTGCATTCTGGGAATACCACACCACTTTCTCTGCTCGTTACGGTCACAGATTGTCCTGAATAATTAGTGTGCGAAGAATAAAAGAAAGTTCATTCTGCGATGGCTCTCGTTAATCTGATGCTTCTTTATGGGAACTGTGCAGTCTCTAGCTCAACTCCAGTTAACAAGTTCAGAACTTTAGTGAGGGTTCATGGAACAACATTTGAAGTACAGAACTGAAAATGAAATGACGTATGGCTTTCAGTGCCGGGAGTGTCCGAGTACAAGTTCGGCTCGCCAGATGCAGGTCTTTTGATCTGATTCCCGTAGGCGACCTGCGCGTCGTGATGAGAACGAAATGATGAAGACGACACATATGCCCAGCCCCCGTGCCAGCGAAATTAACCACTTATGGTTAAAATTCCCGACCCTGCCTGGAATCGAACCCGTGACTCCCTGTGACCAAAGGCCAGCAATTAGCCATGGAGCCGGACAGTACAGAACTACATCTAGTGTAGTCTGAATGAACTGAGCAGTGAGTTGTGCAGATGGGTTCTCAACCTTTTTAAAAATGTGAGCTCTACCCACATATAAAGTACGCAAGCACTAGGAAATCTAATGGTTTTGATAAATAAATAAATAAATAAATAAATAAATAAATAAATACAATTAATTCATTTATTTCTAAAACACGTACCAAATTAATGAGATCCTTGAGTTGGAATGTTTGTCAGTGATATCCAGTGATGTATCCCTTGGAACTACACGTAAATAGTCCTACAGTCATAACCGTGATCGCGCTTTGATTCCGAGATATTTCATAAAGGAAAAAAAAAATTGTAGTTTTGCATTAATGTGGTTATTTTGATCATAGTCACAGGACCTCCGGGATTCGAACGGCGGCCGTTTCGGTGAGAAGCCAGTGACTATGCCACTCATTTATTATTATTATTATTATTATTATTATTATTATTATTATTATTATTATTATTATTACTATTATTATTATTATTATTATTCAACGCCGCACTAACAGAGGTTTACAGCGACGCTGGAATGAGACTAGGATTGGAAAGATGTGGCCATGACCGGAAATTTTTCATTAAATTACATTATCCATTTTTGCTTGGTGTGAGCATGGGAAACTACGAAAAACCATCCTGAGACCTACCGGTACCGAGCTCGATAGCTGCAGTCGCTTAAGTGCGGCCAGTATCCAGTATTCGGGATATAGTAGGTTCGAACCCCACTGTCGGCAGCCCTGAAAATGGTTCCCGTGGTTTCCCATTTTCACACCAGGCAAATGCTGGGGCTGTACCTTAATTAAGGCCACGGCCGATTCCTTCCCATTCCTAGGCCTTTCCTATCCCATCGTCGCCATAAGACATATCTGTGTCGGTGCGACGTAAAGCAAATAGCAAAAGAGACCTACCGACAGTGGGATTAAAAGCCATTGTCTCCTGAATGTAAGCTTTCAGCCAGACGACGCGTACTGTGTAGCCAGCCCGCTCGGATTGTTATTTTAAACTTCATCGTTCGGTCCAGTCGGAAGGAAACAGGCTGTACTTGCATTATATGGGAGGGGCCTGCCAAACACTTCAGTCCTAGTAGACTATAGCCTGTGCATGTTTTGTTCAAGGAGGGGCTTACGTCAGTATGTCAAGAATAAGAGATTTAGCAGCCTGTTTCATATCGTGAGGAATGGTGCACAGGAACCAGTTCAGGGCAAACCCAGGCAATACAACGTTTTGAGATCCGAGCTGTCTGTAAAGAAATAGTTTTATTATTATTATTATTAATGTTATTTTTTTGTTAGTGGCTTTACGTCGCGCCGTCACAGATAGGTCTTATGGCGACGATGGGATAGGAAAGGCCTAGGAGTTGGAAGGAAGCGGCCGTGGCCTTAATTAAGGTACAGCTCCCAGCATTTGCCTGGTGTGAAAATGGGAAACTACGGAAAGCCATCTTCAGGGCTGCTGACAGTGGGATTCGAACCCACTATCTCCCTTATTATTTTCTTCTGAGAAACAGTAAAGATACATTTAAAAACCAAACCCCCACGGCACTTAACGTCCTTGAAAGGACTTTGGCCTGCCCATCGACCGCTGCTTAGCCCGAAGGCCTGCAGGAAAGATACATTTACATTAATTAAAAAGAAATGTAAGAGGTTCGAAATTCTGCGTCAACAATTGCCCATACTGTATGCTGTTTATCGTCGGCGTATCCACATTCACTCCAGAGAAAAGCTGTAATGGTATCTCATTTCTGTTAAAGTGGGTTTGACGGTTTTTAAAGCCAAATAAGAGGGCACTAATTTTATCATTACAGCCGAACGGAGTGCCCGCGCGTGTCAACGTGTAATGCTGTGTTCTCTCGAGAGCTTAAATCAGAGTCATTGTCAGCTTCAATTAATAATAATAATAATAATAATAAATTCGCTGCAGTTAGGAGATATTTCGGTGGCAGTGGTGGTTTGCAGTACTGTATTATAGGAACGAAATGATATCAAAATAAAAATTACATAACGAACAATTACGTGGAAACAAGATTTATAGAAGAAATTATATCAAAACAAGACATTTCATGAAACATAAATAATAACAATGTAATACGTGAAAGTATAGGCCTATGACAGTTACCAATGACTATTAGTGTAACTAAATAATTACAATGGAACTCTTAGGAATTCATATGAAATATTCTCTTACTTGTAGCGTAACATAAATACAACCCAGTAATTCATGCATTGACTCAAAATGTACAATATACTGTATAACTTAAAATGGAAAGGAGGATGTCAGTGTCTAATACTTAAAACATCAAAATGACAAGACAATAGTGTGGTTGTCAACTTTGGCCATGCTTGGAAGATAAATTATTTTCATTGTCTTAACATGCCGGTACTATAGTTGGAAATAGGCCTGTATTGAAATTTCCAGTTTCACTTTCTTCTTTCTTTCAATTGAGGTAGTTGAATCAGAAATCTTGAACTATTAATAGTGGGTTGGTTAGAAAAGATCTGAAGTAAAGTCCGGTTTCTGTGACTTGCACCATTGCATTAACTTGGAACTTATTTTTGTCCCGTATTGACGTCAACTCAACTAAGGTTATGGTGGATGGAGAATCCCACCTTCCAATACTTTTTTTTTTTTTTTTGCTAGTCTATGTAATTATGTAACACAATCCAGCTTAAAATCTAATTACATTATTTAAAAATGTGCATGTTTCATTACTAATATGGAACATCTTCAGCTACAAAAAGATATAAAAATTGGCATAAACGAAATAAAAAACACGATGATGTTGATGATCATGATAATACAGTATTTACGCGAATAATTCCCGCATATTTTTTAAAAAAATTGAAGCACGAAATTGGGGTGCGGGTTTTATTTGCGTCAAGGTTGGCAACACGCTCCTGGCTCACCTAGTTTTCGATGTTGAGTGAACAGTTATGCTTTGTGCAACCGCAGATGGAAGAAGACTGTCCCCATATGTAATATTTCAAAGGAAAACAATTCAGACTTTTAATTCTAAACTTCCTTTACATTTTAAAGGATAGTATTTTACAAAGTAATTAAAATTCAAAATTTCTCCGCGTCACGATAGAACGCGTCTTCCGGAACGTGCAGCGGTAGCTTTTCGCACTTTCACTCAATTCGGTGTGTCTACAGTGTGTTTCATATTTGAAGTTCGAGTGAAATCGCGATTCTTTTGTATTCAGCGTTTTAAGAAACGCCACAATATCGCGCAGCAAGGAGTGTGCGGGAAGCAGAATCCGGGAAAACTGTCGATGCCGACAGTTGGCGTAAAAGCGTGCCTCATAATATTATAATCAATTCGTACGCACCGAACAATATTGTCAATGCCGATGAAAATGCATTTTTTTTTTTTTTTTAATACAGAGCCCAAACGGACCTGTGGTACTGTGCTGTGTTGCAATGCAGATGGAAGCGAAAGACTTTCTCCCCTCGTCATAGGAAAGCTCAATAAGCCACAAGTATAGTAAACAAAAAAAAAAAATAATAATAAAGCACTGGCACAGGGGAACCAGTATAATTTGTCCTCGTCCTTGAGTCGTGTTTTTTTTTTTTCTCGTTGCGTGAAGTCATGTTTGGCACTGATTTATCCAAGTGCATTATTTGAATAATGTAACTGCACCTCGTTGGATAAATTTCGGAAATAGTTTTCTTTCCATGGCATTTGAAAGGTTTAAACTGTGAATCAAGGCGATTGCATGCATTAATGGGTCTTAGAATACTTTGCTACATGAGAGAAGTGCCATGGCGGGAAATCGTACAAGGACAGTATCTGTACTGTAGTGCAATGCAAACGGAAGCGAGAGAGATATATCTTACAGGCTTAATCCACTCATAAAGTTGTCCCATCCTCATTTATTCACGAAACTTCCTTTTTATTATATATAAGACTGGTGGTTGACAAAACGCGCGAGCGAAGTCCTTCAAATACAAAGAAGAAGAAGAAGAAGAAGAAGAAGAAGAAGAAGCTAGAGACTTCCTGCTTCCTCCCCTTGTCGTAGGAAAGTTCGATAAACCACGATGTTTTAAGGGCATCTGATACTTTTCGTGCAAGTACAAGGCATACAGTACAGTAATCCAGGGACTCCACTTGCACAGGGGGGCCAGCATAGATTTCTCGTCGCCTTTGAATAATTATTTTTCTTTCGTTGCGTGAGGTTATATTTGCCAGTGAATTATCCAAGTGCATTATTTTAATACAGTAAATGCACTTTGTTGGATACATTTTGGAAATAGTTTTTTTCATGGTATTTGAAAGTGAATCAATGTTAATTACATGCAGTAATGGGTATTAGAATATTTTGTGACGCAGCGGGGGGTTGGCATTTCTGAATTACAAGTTGGCGGTTAATTCGAAATCACGTAATCGGAAGTCCGATTTCTGCATTCCAAAGACTTCGAATTAACGAGGTTTTACTGTATCGCTAAACTAACATCCGAATTCACCGATGTGTCGAAGTGTTCGTTTATGCGTACGTTACTGTTTCGATTGAAGGAATTTTAGTTCATTTCATTCTTTTTCAAAATGAGCCTTCCTAAAATTAGATTTTTAAAATCTGACGCAAGGGATCTTTTTTTCTTTTCTTGGCAAGCTGGAGAAGTAGGTACTTACAATATCTTGAGGATAGACTTAAAATGTAAAATTTTAAAATACGATGATCGGGGGAGGCTCCTAAAGAATAACCGAAATTGAGGTTGATTTTTTGTTTTAAAATTCTTAAGTTGCTGAAGGGAGTCTCCCTGCCGGTTCCGCTACGTTTGCTTCTTCCCTTAAACTCGAACATTGACTTGACGTTTTAACCCAACACAAAGGTACGTTTTATCTTATTATCATCATTATCATCATCATCATCATCATCAGGTGTTTTTTTCGTTTATGCCAATTTTTGTATCTTTTTTTACCTGAGATGTTCCACATTAGAAATAAAACGTGTGCTTTTTTAAATAATGTAATTCGATTTTAAGCTGAATTATGTTACATAATTACATAGAATAGTAAAAAAATAAACAAATATTAGAAGGTGGGATTCTCCATTCAACCTAACCTTAGTTCATTGCATTAATTCATAGCCTCATACGCTGTCACATGCTCCCTGACCCTCTGGGTACACATCATGAGAGAAATCGGAGCTTTCCTCGGTGGTCACGTAGTAGGCCCTAGCAGTAAATTACACGTCCTGTATGAGCTTAAATTGGGTGAGTATTATGTTCTTGTCTTCCCTTATAAGTCAATTAGCTGAAGAAATTCTAGAAGAATCTAGCAATTGAGGAACAGAAACCACTCTTGTTGTCTAGTCATTTTGATGTTCTTGATACTGAATATTGTTATCCTTCCTTCCATAGTTTTCCATTAATTTAATATGCATTGTTATTGGATACATGACGACTGTTTCGTATTGATACCACAGCACGACCGAAATCTTACGGCACTGAAATACGGGGACACTGTGTGAAATGGATTAGGTGAGATGTGGGGAAATGGAGTAGGATTTGCCTCTCATATTGTAGACTGCAGTTCGAATGTGGGCTTTAATGGAAAGTCATGTTCCTTTAGTTCGGATTCCATGTGAAACTATCGGGCTGACGGTAGGGTCCAAGTTAGCGGGTTCCATCCCAACTCAGTCCGGTGGTATTTTAAGGTGGTTAAACATGCCAGGAGCCGGTGGTGGGGGTGATTGTTTTAGCAGGAAGGGCAGTTGTTCTCCCTTAACATCTTCTTCTTCTACTTCTTCTTCCTGAATTTTTTCCAACTAGTTGGAGTTGTATGCAAATTAAATGTAGTTTTACAGCCAGATGCCTATACTAACGCCAACACTATGTGAGGGATGTACTCACTCTTGCTTGTTTCTGTGGTGATTTGTAGTGTGATGTGCTGGATGTAAATCAAGATGTGTGTTAAGACGAACACTAACACCCTGTCCCCGAGCTAGAGAATGAACCAAACGCGGGTAATAGGTTAATATCTCCGCCCTGGCCGCGAATCGAACCCGGGGCCCTCTGAACTGAATATTCATACAAGTAGGCGGACAATCCTCTCTTAATACTAATCAGAGGAAAAATTGAAGATCACGTAGCTATCAGTTTGCATTCGGGTGATAGTGGGTTCGAACCCCACTGTCGGCGGTCATGAAGATGATTTTCCGTAGTTTCCCATTTTCACACCAGGCAAATGATAGGGCTGTAACTTAAGGTCACGGTCGCTTCCTTCCCTTTCCTAACCCTTTCCTATCCTATCGTCGTCATAATACCTATCTGTGTCGGTGCGACGTAAAGCAAATTGTAAAAAATAAAAATAAAAATACATTGATGAACCGAGCGAGTTGGCCGTGCGTTTAAGGTCGCGCAACTGTGAGCTTGCATTCGGGAAATAGTGGGTTCGAATCCCACCGTCGGCCGCCCTTTTCACTCCATGCAAATGCTTGGGCTGTACCTTAATTAAGGCCATGGTCGCTACCTTCCCAAGCCTAACCCTTTCCCAGCCTCCCGTCGTTGAAAACCTTCGATGTTTCGTGCGACGTGAAACAAGTAGCAAACAAAATGAACAAATTAAAAATGAAGTCTAAAGATATCGACATAATAAATGGAAGGACAACAAAGTTCGTGAAAATGAAAGACGTCCTAGTCCTGATACCGGGAATGGACCCGTCAGCGTCAGGGTCGGAAGAAAAGAAGACTTGAATAAAGGAGTTCAAATAGTAGTAAAGATAAAAGAGAGGAGCCTGGTGCAAGTGTATGTGCACCCATTAGTCCCGTTTCTCAATACGGGGTCGCGGATGAGCTGAAATGAAAAATATTAGCCTATGGTGTATTTTTACGGCCAGATACCCTTCCTGACGCCAAACTCAGTTGAGTGAATGAAGTTGACATGAATGATGATAAATTAAATTTGGTATGGAGTTGAAAGGAGTTGGTTGTGGCCTATTTATAGAAACTGTCCCGGAATTTGCCTGGAAATGGCAAACCACAGAAAACCATTCTCAGGACAGACGACGGTGAGGTTCAAACCCACTCTTCTTCCGAATGCAGAGCTTGGAGGAGCCTGGTGCAAGTACGTTTAAGCAATGACAGACTCAGCTAGGGGATCCATGGTCGCCGCCCACGCTCTCAAGTTGAGAGTCCCCTGCGTTCCACTTTTAGTTGCCTCTTGCGGCAGGCAAGGGATATCGTAGATGTATTCCATCGCCCTCGCGATTTAGAGGTATTATTACCTGAAGGCCCCGGGTCGATTTCTGCCCAGGTCAGAATTTTTTACCTGGATCCGAGGGCTGGTTCGAGGTCCACTCACCTACGTGATAACAAACGAGGAGCTATATGACAGTGAGAAAGTCAAGAATAACGGTCGAGAAGATTCGCTTATCAGGGCTTTAGCGTCATGAGGTTTGGTTTGGTCGTGTCAGTATATTTACGGGCATGTAAAAGAACTCCTGTGGGCACCTCGGCGTCTCCTAAAAACCGTTAAAGTGGTTAGTGGAACGTAAGACCAGTAAGGAAAAAATCGCTTTAAAACTGTGTCTCGTGTGGCAATGATTACAGTCTTAAACAGTCGCACACTCATGCGGTTGTAGAGGAAAATCAGCGTCCTCCACAAAAATAGTAGAACATGTTTCCAATCATAGGTTATTGGAGCGATTATACACACTGATGCAGTCGACCAACTAGCAAAACAGGCAATAACTGGTGCACCGTTTGATGCCGTTGCTCTTCCGTATAGACACTTCTTTGCGCTGTTTCATCATCACACTCGTGAAGAATGGTCTCGACTTTGGAAAACAATTCAGAGAGATAAAGAATCGTTTTATGCTTCTCATCAACCAGATCTGCCAACAAAACCTTGGTTCTCCAAATGGAACACCGACAGACTATAATATATAACATCTATTATACGTATGCGGCCACTTGAGTCGTGATGGAATTATTGATTCTCCCTACTGCTCATGCGATAATCAGTAAAGTCAAGATTTAAATCACATTGTCTTTGCGTGTAACCTCTATCAATAACAACGGCGACCAGTTTGTATATGTTGGGATTCCAGTTCCCAGTTAACATAGGCTACTCTGTTTACTATCATCGAACAACCTTCAGTTGATAATGCCATTGCTTCTTTTCTAAGGCAGACCCTAATTTATACATGTAAAACCAATTTTCTTTAAGGCCGGTGACCAAGATGTTAGGCCTTTTTAAACAACAATAATTTTGTCCAATATTGTTAAGTCTGTTCAAGGGAGTAATTTTATACGGTTATGTTTTATTTTACATTTGTAAATCAATGTTGTAAGAAAAGTTTACTTTTTATTTAATGTTATCAGAACGTCGCAGTGACTATTTTTGACAGAATACTTAATTTGATCAGTGGTTGGCAAGTTGTTGAATTTTCCAAAGGTATTGTTTTCTTTTATGTGTTTCTGAGTGTTTTTCAGTTTTGTCATATCAGCTGTTATGTCATTATATATGATTATCGATTGTTAGCTGCATGACTCCTTGGAGCCCAAAGCCAAATAAAAAAGGGTTATTATAGCAGGAAACTACTATGATAACCCCTAGTCCAGAGCATTGGCCTATCACATGGTATTCGAGGCAGTTTTAAGGCCTCATTTTTACAAAAGTCCAGGTAATGGTTCCTACAAAATTGTTGACCTCTGTTGTGTTTGCCAGTGTGCATAATATGCACAATATTGTAAGCGAAGGAATTTGAACTGAACTGTAGAGCTCTTGAGATATTCGTGACGACCGTTGATAACCTTTGCTCTGCATGCTTTAGGTATTCCTTCTACACGTGATAGAAATCAAACCACACAAACTTCCTCGTTTAATACAGTGAGTGAAGATACTGAAGAGCATGAATGATAAGATACGGAACTGGCTCGTCAGCTCAGCGGTGCTGGTGAAAAGTCTGCGTAGCACTGTACTACCAGGACCAGTAGCTTAATGCAACTTGGATTCATTCGAAGAAGTAATGGTCCACATGCAATAGTCAAAGTGCAGTGGCGTGCACTGAACCCCAGCTACTCCAGCGCTGCTGGGGCAAAGAATTTTGTATTTCCATTTTCTTATGATTCCTTAAAACGTTTCTTTACCAAGTTAAAAGAACTGCGAACAGCTAAGTCAAGGCAAGTCCAGCCGTTCGCTCTACCGCAGTTCTTTCGCCGGCGCGAAGGAGAGCTACCCCAGCGAAATTCAAATCGCTTGGTTGACGTATGCGTTCAAGCAAGACCATCTACAATAATATCAGACAGTACAAAATCAACATGGCCGACGCATCGGTTCAATGTAAACACGCCTGTAATATATAAACATAACTTTTTGATTATCGTCTTGAATTGCTAAGTTGTCAATAATAACGAACAGATTACTTTACAATACTTTGTGTAATAGACCAATACTATCTAGAAATAGCCTATATTTAGATAAGCAATATGTGGATAATTGAAAATGTAAATATTTTCTATGAACTATTGTAGTATGGTCTAGGAAAGAGGTAATATATGATTGCATTCTAAAATAACAGTCCTGGGGGAATAAATGATGCGTCTCAAACTGCGGCAGTTTCAATTCAGTCAATCAATAAATTAACTAATCAATCACCAATGATCTGAATTTAGGGCTGTCGTCCAAGTGGCAGATTACGTATCAATTGCCTACCTAGTCTTTTCTTAAGTGATTTCAAAGGGATTGGAAATTTATTGGATTGGTGTAGATATAGTAGGGGGCACCCTTGGAAAATTATTCCAGACCATAATTCTTCTTTCTGCAAATCAATACTTGTTTTAGAAATACATTTATTTGGATGACCTTTGTATTACCATACGCTTTTCAATATAATAGCCTACCTCGTTCAAGAGATGTATTAGTAACACAACCTTGTCGCAAATTTCAATTCTCTCATAACAATGATTTTGATCATGATTCACCAAATTGATATACTACACCTGTTTCCAGATAATCAATAGGAGAATCGACTGGAAGTTCTGTGGTGGCATATGCATTTTCGTATAAAGCACTTTAACACCCAAATCGTTGGCAACGTAAATACGTACTGTAAGTGACAGTATATCAGTTGGTATCTTGCCCTCTAATTTAACAAAACCGGGCGAGTTGGCCGTGCGCGTAGAGGCGCGCGGCTGTGAGCTTGCATCCGGGAGATAGTAGGTTCGAATCTCACTATCGGCACCCCTGAAAATGGTTTTCCGTGGTTTCCCATTTTCACACCAGGCAAATGCTGGGGCTGTACCTTAATTAAGGCCACGGCCGCTTCCTTCCAACTCCTAGGCCTTTCCTATCCCATCGTCGTCATAAGACCTATCTGTGTCGGCGCGACGTAAAGCCCCTAGGAAAAAAACTAATTTAACAAACAGAATATAATCTTCATTCACAGATAAAATAAATAGCTTTATCACGTTTTTTATAACCTCACTTTTAAAAACCTCAAAATATGTAGTAATTGAGAAATGTACTAGGATCGGCACCAACAGAGTTTTGGCCTTATCCGAAAAAGAAACCCACAAAGTACACGGAAAACATCCTCTCTATTGACAAATTTATCCTCGAATGTTTTAATGCAGCCTAATAAATTACGGTACTTGTAACTACGAAATCATCACGATGCATTAAGTACACTTGATCTGAATGTGGGTGCATCTGCTGTAACATAAATTACATCCAGGCACACAATACAATCGACGCGTCCTAATATATCAAAATATTTTTTTAAACCAAATTTCAATACAAAACATTACTATACTAGGCCACGTTTCCTAGTCAAACCAAACCAACAGAAAGAACTAAACTGATGTTTCTTTTTTTTTTTTTTTTTTTTTTTTTTGCTAGGGGCTTTACGTCGCACCGACACAGATAGGTCTTTTGGCGACGATGGGATGGGAAAGGCCTAGGAGATGGAAGGAAGCGGCCGTGGCCTTAATTAAGGTACAGCCTCAGCATTTGCCTGGTGTGAAAATGGGAAACCACGGAAAACCATTTTCAGGGCTGCCGATAGTGGGATTCGAACCTACTATCTCCCGGATGCAAGCTCACAGCCGCGCGCCTCTACACGCACGGCCAACTCGCCCGGTAACTGATGTTTCGCACGTGCTCATGTTTACATTTGAACAAACCGATAAGGGCGCCATTTTAGCTAATATCGATAGCTGCATTAAGGTCTGATATATTGTAGTTGGTTCAAGCCTCCTTTTCTCGGGGAGGCGGGGTGATAGCTGTTGGCCTCGCTCGAGATTCACAGCGCCTTACGGCGGGGGAGCAGCTAGCTTCGGTCACCGCCGTCTCGATCCTCCTATAAGATACACGTTAGTTCAGCGCCACACACCAGGCAACACCTCCTAGATAATAAGGCCTAACAACAGCGTAGTGACGTCACGCTACGGAGGCGATGGCAATGCAGAGAAACGCGGAACATAGTTAAACACAGACATGAATTTAATATTTTTTGCCAATGGAATAATTTATTTACTAACAAATAGCGTTTCAAATTTGAAGGATATTGAATTATACTGTCGTTATTACCGTATTTTAGTGACTCTGCCAATAAAGATAAACAGCAGACAGTTGTAAAACACGACAGCATTTTGCAATGTTAACTCACTTAGGCCGAATTGCTAACATCACAACAGAATGTTACAAACATATTTCAATTTAAATAGATATTACGTGATCTTAAAAGAAAACTAGCACGTATAATATTAGCATAGGCCTAACATCTAAGCTGATGTAGCATCACTGGCAGTATTTGCACATGAGCCTACAATGTTTCCTCTCTTGAAGTTCATGTATGGTTTAATGAGAATTTCACCTACCATCGATGTTACTAATTTGTAATTCTGTTCGAAACCTTTATGTATTCCAGAAAGTATGTAAGTTTCTAACCTAATATTGGACTACCATTCGGACTGGAGCCTACTCTTTTAAAAGTATTGACATATTGTGGCAACATTAAATTGCTACTGTCTCATAAATTTGTAAAAATCGCACGGCGCAACAGCCCTGAAGGGCTTGGCCTTGATCCTGCTCAGCCCGAAGGCCTGCAGATTACGAGGTGTCTTGGGTTCCGCATGACGTATCCTTTCAGCCGTTATTCTTGGCTTTCTAGACCTGGGCCGCTATCTCACCGTCAGATAGCTCGCAAATGTAAACACGCAGGCTGAGTGGACCTCAAACCAGCCCTCAGATCTAGGTAAAAATCCATGACTTGGCCTGGAATAGAACCGGGGCCTCCGGGTAAGAGGCAGGCATTATATCCCCTCACCATGGGGTCGGCCATAAATTTGTAAACATGAGGAGATATCAGACAGAAGGTTGAACAAATAACAAGAAAATCATGCACATACTCCTTTATGAACTAAGAAATGTTTTAACTATGGCTATTAAATTAACTGTGGGGACATCATCCTCGGTGTCCAATTCACCAAAAAGGACTAGAATTAACTTATTTATTGAATCTTTCTACACATTGTTACACTCATTCCTTGTGATGCAGCTATGATGTTTTGTAACTAAAGAATATACCGCATTTATATTAGAAATTTTGTCCACATATACATTAGAACTATTTTTACTTTAATAAAACCCGTTTATAATAAAGGCCATGTCTTATAAGATGATTACATATGCCATGCAGTATGGTTGCCTTGATGTATCGACGTACAGAAAAATTACATACGTTCCCTTCATCACAGTACAACAACCATCAGGTAACAACGTGTTTATTGCACTTTTCAGCTGCGTTGAAATTCTGTGTATGAGTACTATCTTCAATGGCTCTGTTTATTGCTCCTTTCTATTCTACATTTTTGCCTGGTTCTTTTAACTACTCCTCTTCCAAGACCATGATTGTCAGAGACAGCAGTGGCTTATATCTTTTCCAACTGCCCATCATATTTATAGTCACATTCTGGCAGGATCAGTACCAGTTACTTCCCATAAAATATCACCGACTTTGAAATGTCTGTGGCATACCTGTAAAATAATGTATCACCGTGAGCGAAATTCGTGCATTTACAGAGTGAACCGGCCTACACCAGCAGCTCCTGTAGGTGGTATGTTTTAATGCGTATAATAATAATAATAATAATAATAATAATAATAATAATAATAATAATAATAATAATAATACCGTTGAAATAATGTATCCCATGATTGTGATCCAACATAACCTTATATCATTAAAGAGTAAATATGCCTACATATCACCAGCTGTTGCGTGTAGTTAAATACGTCAAAGGCCTATAACATTATGATTGTGTGAGAATGTAATAATAATAGTTACTCACCATTGAGTTATTAGTAAATCTGTAGTCTTGTCTTGGAATTGCACGTAAACATATCTGCCGCATAACCTCGTCTTTCGTAAACTTAATGCATGCACTTCGTTATCACTGCCGGAATTCTCCTTAAAGTTGAGTACGCAACACATCAGTACCATTACGTACAACGGTATTAACAATTGGCACCATTAAACGAATTAAAACTCTTCTAATTTCAGCGTTACATGGCCAAACTCATTGCTGTGTTATTACTGAAAAGGTTCAAGCTTGCCTCCCGATTTTGACGTCACAGTATATTCCCAGAACAGTTGTGAGGCCTTATACAGGGTGTTAGGTGTATACGTGCAGATATTTATTGTAGCAATAGAGAACGATGTGACGAACCACTATATATCAAACTTTTAGTAATCCTCGGAAGTTATTTTCGAGAGCAAAGGGGTACGATGTTTTTAGAATAGGTAGTATGCCTTGTTCTGGTGAATGAATAGCTTTCCTTTGATAACAGGCAAGTCACGCGCCATCCCTGCCAAACTGGTTTCTGTTCTGTTTATGTTTAAGAGCAAATGTGCTACTGTGACAGCTGAGCGCTCCCTATTCCATGCCACGAGATGTTACGTAATATACTTGCCAAACTGGTTTTATGTTTACGAGCAACTGACCTACGGTAACAGCTGAAGGCTACCAGTCTACAACATGTTACGTTACATTATCGCCAGACTGGTTTGTTGTTGTTAGTATTTAGTTTCCGTCTTAGGGGTTTCAGACAACACTAGTTATCGGTTTCGGACCCTGGAGATGTATTGAATTCTCAGCGTTAATACTGGTTCATTTGCTGTTACGTCCTTTAGGGGATAGGGATATCTGTGGTCGTCAGCCCTGTGGTCTAGTGAGTATGGAAATGACCTGAAAACCTGTGCCGGTGCGCGACCTGTACGAGCGTGTGATATAATTATTGGTTGGGATACGCACGCCGGGACGTGAAATGCGGTACGATCCCCGTTGTGCATTGCGTAAAGGTAGAAGAAGGAAGACAGTTCCTTGCGCCAACGAACAAATGCATGGCATAGGATATCCATATGAGTAGAATCAGAATTGAATTATCGAAGCACATCGAACGTTTTGTTTCAAACGAAAAATGGACATATTATACAACTAAGTAAATTAAACGTACCTACATTTCGTGCTTCCTGCCTGGTTGAGTGGCTAAAACGGTTGAGGTGCCACCCTTTTGACTCCAACTTCGCATGTTCGAACCTGGCCCCGTGCAGTGGTATTTGAAGGTGCTCAAATACGTCAGCCTCGTGTCGGTATATTTACTGGTACACCGAGCTCGATAGCTGCAGTCGCTTAAGTGCTACCAGTATCCAGTATTCGGGAGATAGTGGGTTCGTACCCCACTGTCGGTAGCCCTGAAGATGGTTTTCCGTGGTTTCCCATTTTCACACGAGGCAAATGCTGGGGCTGTACCTTAATTAAGGCCATGGCTGCTTCCTTCCCACTCCTAACCCTTACCTGCCCCGTCATCGCTATAATACCTATCTGTGTCGGTGCGACGTAAAGCAACTTGTCATTCGAGCCAAGACACCACTGTGGTTCAGAATATCCTCTGGTGCTTAAACATACGTTCACGGAGGTCATCCGAAGTGGTTACCTCAGTTCGGTATACTTTGTTTCTCATGTCCCCCCAGGCATAACAATCCACTGGAATAAAGGCTGGCCAATTGATAGTTCCACATCGTCCTGTCTACCGTTGAGGAAATGTCTGCACCATCGTGTAAAATCCACGTGGTTCGGCGTAGTCGAAGCGACACGTCCTCTGAAAGCTCCAGTAACGTACTGTATCTACTGTACAGGAGCAAGATAACATTAATAAAAAGATGTAACAGACCTCCAACTACACCCATCCTGATATTAATTAGAACCGGTGCTGGAAACTGCCTTGTCCTATTGAATGGGGATATTCCACAGCTCATGAGTGGGATATAGTGGGTTCCAACCCCTCTGTCGGCAGCCCTAAAGGTGGTTTACCGTGGTTTTCCATGTTCACACCAGGCAAATGCTGGGGCTGTAACGTCATGAATGCCACGATCGCTTCCTTTCCCGTCCCATCGTCACCATAAGGAAAGCTACACCGATCAAATTTATGCAAGTAAGGTGATTGGTACCGGTCTGAGTGTCTGAGACCGTTGAGGTCCTTATCTTCCGACCTCCAACTTGGCAGGTTCAATCTTGGCTCAGTCTGATGATATTTGATGGAGCACACATACGTCAGTCTCGTGTCGTAGAAATACTGGCACGTAAATGAACTCCTGCGATATGAAATTTCGTCACCTCAGCGTCTCAGAAAACGGTATAAACAGTATGTGGGACGTAAAGCAAAATAACGCTAATAAAAAGACGATTGGTCAAAGAGACAGACTTCCCACTGCATCCATCCAGATATTAATTGAGAGCCGGTGCTAGAGGTTGCCTTGGTATACTAAATATTAAACACTCCTTCTATAAAAATTGCCTCATGTGTCACTAATACACTTGACAGAAATTCTGGATTGAGAGCTTCATCAATTAACCAGCGGCAGAAATCCACTCTTAAATCATCACCGAGCTTGATAGTAGCAGTCGCTAAAGTTCGAACAGTATCCAATATTCGGGATGTACTGGCTTCGAATCCCTCTGTCGGCAGCTTTAAAGATGATTTTCCGTGGTTTTTCATGTTCACACCAGGAAAATGCTAGGGCTGTACCTTAATTAAGACCACGGTTGCTTCCTTCCCGATCCTAGTCCTCAGTTATATCTGTCGCCATAAAACCTATCTGTGTCGGTGCGACGCACCGATACAGATAGGTCTTATAGGACGATGGGATAGCAAAGGCCTAGGAGTTGGAAGGAGGCGGCCGTGGCCTTAATTAACGTACAGCCCTAGCATTTGCCTGGTGTGAAAATGGGAAACCACGGAAAACCATCTTCTGGGCTGCCGAGAGTGGGATTCGAACCCATTATCTCCGGGATGCAAGCTCTCAGCCATGCGTCTCTAACCGCACGGCCAACTCGCCCGGTAATAATAATAATAATAATAATAATCATAATAATAATAATAATATTTTTTGCTGCCGGGCAGAGTGGCTCAGACGGTTGAGGCGCTGGCCTTCTGACCCCAACTTGGCAGGCTCGATCTTGGCTCAGTCCGATGGTATTCGAAGATGCTCAAATAAGTCAGCCTCGTGTCGGTAGATTTACTGGCGCGTAAAAAGAACTCCTGCGAGACTAAATTACAGCACCTCAGCGCCTCCAGAAACAGTAAGAGTAGTTAGTGGGACGTAAAGCAAATAACATTACCGGTATTATTATTAACAAGTCATTAGGAGCTGAAAGGCAGGGAAGAAAATAGTAAAATATGCGTGGTGTAGGAGGAAACAAGATGAAATGTACTTCACCCGTGCCTACATCGCTCGCAGTAGTTTACTACAGGATAGTATGCGTAAGACCAGAACCAGTTCTCTTTGCGATGAGTCAGGTGTACCTTCGTATTGTGGTTAGCACTAGAGGACAAAGTGTGACAAACAGGTTTTGTGTATAAACATCAAACATGCACATCGACAGACACACACACGCAATGTACCCAAACCAGTACAGTGTAGAATGAAGAACTGCCATGCTGTGTTCAAGGTCAATATCTAGCGTTTTAACAAGCACGTCTTCCGTGTGTTGTGTTCAGCTTGCGCCACGTACAAGGCAATCGCGAACTGAAACTCTAGATTTATAATTTTTGTTACCGGTACTTCAATTTTTCTGCTCGGATTTATGAGAATATCGAACTATCGAGACTCAAAATACTACATCGATTGAGAACTGAACTCCCAACTCAATACGCTGCAGAAATGGTGTAACGTCTGACATACCAATGTGAAACACGTAGCAATTGTTCAAGTGACCTCCCTGGACTACTCTGCAGGCTTCACTTCTCCGTACCCGGCGAGTTGGCCATACGGTTAGGAGCGCACAGCTGTGAGCTCGCATCCGGGAGATTGGGGCTTCGAACCCCAATGTCGGCAGCCCTGAAGATGGTTTTCCGTGGTTTCCCAAGTTCACACCAGGCATTGCGGGGGTTGAACCTTAATTAAGGCCACGACCACTTTCTTACCATTCCTAGGCCTTTCTTGTCCGATTGTCGCCATAAGACCTCTCTGTGTTGGTGCGACGTAAAGCAACTAACAAAAGAAAATCACTTCTCCGAATCCAGTCTTCCGTAACATCCATTGGAGATCTGGCGGGCCAATTGATGGGTCCATGTCGTCCTATTTGCCATAGACCAAAGGACTGATCCAAATGATCACGCAGTAAGCGGCTTATATCAGGTGGTGGACCATCGTGTAAAAACCACATGTTTCGGCGTAGTCGAAACGGAGCGTCCTCTGAAAGATCTAATAACGTACCTATGAGGAACTCCAGGTAAGATACCCCTATGAACTGTGCAGGTAAGATGATGATAATAATGTCATTGGCTTTACGTCCCACTAACTACTTTTCACGGTTTTCGGAGACGCGGATTTGCAGGAATTTAGTACCATAGGAGTTCTTCACGTACCAGTAAATCTACTGTCACAAGGCTGATGTATTTGAGCACCTTGTCAAGACTGGACTCAGAAGGCCAGTGCCTCAACCGTCTGAGCCACTCAGCCCGGCAAGATGATTGGTGCAGCACTGCGTAAAGTGCTGGCCTTCTGAACCCAACTTGGGAGGCTTGGTCTTGGCTCAGTCCGGTGGTATTTGAAGGTGCTCAAATACGTCAGTCTCGTGTCTGTAGATTTATTTGCATTAAAAAATACTGCGATAAAAAATTCTGGCATTTCAGCGTCTCCGACAACCGTGCAAATTAGTTAGTGGAACGTAAAGATATTATTATTATTATTATTATTATTATTATTATTATTATTATTAGTGGTAGTAGTAGTAGTAGTAGTAGTAGTAGTAGTAGTAGTAGTAGTAGTAGTAGCAGTAGTAGTAGTAGTAATATTATTTTTACGGAAGTTCTAATTAAACGGGTCCATTACAGTCATCATTTTACCTATCGGTACTTACTGTTCAGTAATAAGCCTTCCGTCCGCCTCTGTGGTGCAGTGGTTAGTGTGATTAGCTGCCACCCCCGAAGCTCGGGTTCGATTTCCAGCTCTGACAAGAAATTTGAAAAGTGGTACGAGGGCTGGAACGGGGTCCACTTAGCCTCGGGAAGTCAAATGAGTAGAGGTGGTCCGATTCCCAACTCAGCCATCCTGAAAGTTGTTTCCCGTAGTTCCCCCTTCTCCAGGCAAATGCCGGGATGGTACCTAACTTAAGGCCACGGCCGCTTCCTTCCCTCTTCCTTGTCTATCCTTTCCAATCTTCCCATACCCCCGCAAGGCCCCTGTTCAGCATAGCAGGTGAGGCCGCCTGGGTGAGGTACTGCTCATTCTCCCCAGTTGTATCCCCGATCCAATGTCTCACGCTCCAGGACACTACCCTTGAGGCGGTAGAGGTGGGATCCCTTGCTGAGTCCCATGAAAAACCAACCCTGGAGGGTAAACAGATTAGGAAAAAGAAGAATAAGCCTTCTATTAGAAATGCCCGGCGGCAATTCCACAGTAGGTCCTTTTCCTTCGAGCAATGTTCACGATGGATGCAACTACGGTTTTTGAAATTTGTCTCATTAATAACAATTTCACTGAATACTTATAGCCTTTTCTTTCAGTGTCCACCGTCCTTTCAATGACCTAAAAAGTTTATGAATAAGCATAGACAACCCGCATTGTCTATTGTCAGAAATTCATCGTAGACTGTCGCAATAACAGCACAGAAATGTTGCGCCCATATTTCATTTACTTATTAACCATTTCCTTTCATTTTGTCAGCTTGGATCACTGAGTAATGCCATTGACGTCTTAAAAATCGTACACAAATACACAACACTTGATTCGCACGTATGTGCTTGTACGGATCTTCGACGTCACTGTAAGGATTCTGTGTACTTTTCACACAGAGTACCCTACACCGGTTTTCGAGTACAGCAAGTGACCTGGCACGTGAGTCATCCTCTTCTACTTGCCAAGCCTTTAGGGGAAGTGCACAACAACATGTGTTGGCCTGCGATAAGAAACAGGTTCAACAAGCCCTATACTCGGCTACTGTACTTCCGCTACGCGTGGACAGAATGACATCACCGGCGTATCCTGCTACGGCCGTTCAAAACACATTAGGTCCTGAAATATTTGGCTCAGTTATGGGCAAACTAATAGGACAAGGTAAAAAGTACATAGCATATATTATGAGATGTATTTTTCTTAGCCGACTAGCTTAATATCTGCACGTATACACCTAACACCCTGTATATCTAGGAGGTGTTGCACCAGGGGCTACACGATAAAATAGTATAGCCACTGACAGATTGTAATTTTATGGAATCAATTGTAATAAAAGTATTTTATTGTTGGATTTCGGCATGTATGAAGTTTTTGGGGGCGATTCATTGATGGCACGCGTAGAGGAAGTTTTTTGATACACACGGAAAAATAATAATTAGGTTGCCTAGCTTGAACACAGAGCCAAGCGCGAAGTACAAAAAAATGTTGTATTTGGTTGCTCTGGGTTCGCCATGGTATATTGTGGAATTTTGTAGCGTTCCTCTTGGTTTATAGATGAAGTTTCGCGAATTCTGTGGCATTCTTTGTGAATATAACAATACTTCATAAGGAGCATTTTCTCTCGTTTGTCGTTGCTGTGCATACACTCAGTAAGCGAGTGAAACTGTAAAACTCCGATGACGGTAACATACCTGCTAAATTTTTCTCATTCAGTTTAGGTTAGGCTTTTTTTAAAACAAAAGTTAGTTCCAATATATTTCTTTGAAAACCACAACTGTACTGTTACGAAGCGACAGCGAGTGAAACTATTAATAAAGTATTTACAATTTGTTGCAGCTTAAAGTGTGATGGTTTCGCCATTGCCGTGAATATCGATTTGGACATATGTGCGGTTGAAAATATTCTCATTCAAGTGATTTATAATTTCATAAGTTCTTCAGTACCTAAATTGTCTAATTCATTTTTGATCTGTTTGCTTGTTATATTTCCACTTAGTTATCGAGTGAATTGATAAAATAGTAATATTGGCTTTAGTGAGAGTGGTGGGGCTGCGATTGCTCTTTTTAAAAAAAAAAAAATTTGCAGCTTAGGTAACGAATGTGTTCACCACTGGATTGGACTAACTCTGCTACAACATGACTGCATAAAGTAGTCTGCCGTAATCGTTGTTCAGTGTTCTCATATGGCTGTCAGGTTATAGGAGATTAGAGTTCTCTGATTGTATACAGAGATAGTGAAGGCATTGCTTAACTTCAAGTGATGCTATGATTTCAGACATTATTATTATTATTATTATTATTATTATTATTATTATTATTATTATTATTATTATTATTATTATTATTATTGAGGAATATCGCACATAGTGTATACATGAAATAAAAATAACTTAATTACACAGTTCAACTAAAGATACCGTTATTTTGGGACACAGCTCTGCATGGTACCGGTGGCAAATTTTCCCTCACAGTTCGCAAACACAGTTTCCGTCTGGTTCGTGGAAGTACTTTCTTTGGCAAAGCTTCTAATGAAAACCATGGACCGCGAAGCGCGTTATGGTATGCCCCAGTTCGTAGGCAGAATTCATCCATTCTGACGTCATTATGGCGTCTGTTCGATAAAAATCCATCTATACTTATATTCGCTTTTTTCTCCTGCAGTTCCTGAAGTAAAGCTTGGTATTGTGTCGTAGATAGCAATGGCATTTTTAATCGCAGTTCTTTTATATAGAACGGTTGTCCTATGAGCCCATATGTTAGTCTCGAAGGAGCGTTTTATGCCAGGCAGAAGGCGTTTTAAAGATGCATGGCCTTCTAGTATAGCTAGGTTCTCCTTTTGATAGGCGTTCCCGGATATAATGTCTAAGGCGTATGTCATGATGGGGGAAATCTTGGTGTGGAATAGGGCTATTGCTGTCTCTGTAGATAATTGTTGAAGGACCTTGATGTTGTTCATTGCTGCAACTGCTGCAGCTGCTCTGTCTCTGACGTGTTTGGTGAAAACTCTTCCGTTTGTTTGAAAAGTCACACCTAATTACTTGTAGGAATTGACCCCGGCAATTTCAGACCATATGCGACCATATAGGCAGCAACCTACAATCTGGTTGTACAACCCTGAAGATGGTTACCTGTGGTTTCTCTTTTTCACACCAGGCAAATAATAGCGCTGTAGTTGAAGAAAGGTGACGGCCGCTACATAGCATCGCTGACAACCTATTTATTTATGCATAAATCTAACGTTAAACTGCTTGCGAAAAGAAAATATTAAATGAATATAGATTATTGCTTTATTGCAGCTATAGTGCAAGTTATTATAATTGTCATCCTTCAAAAACTTCAGCGTCGATTTTCAGATCTCTTTCGGCTCATGTTTTTGGACAAGAGTGGCGCATTATTTTGCTTGTCTTGAACATGGTATCTAGGGCACGGGGGGGGTTTTATACAGACGACCTGCATGGCGGTATGGGATCCAGCTATATAACTCTTATGTTCGTATTTATTTTCTGTGTTCAGTGCTGAGTTAGTCAATTTTCAAGATGTCACTACCTGGTTAAGAGGATTGTAAGACTCTGTATTGGTTATTCTGCACTGTCAGCTAAATTGGTATATATATTGTCAATTAGATGTAGAATTTGTATTTATTGTACACTTTTATTACATGATTTCCCAGGTACTGATATTCGAAAGAAAGTTTCGAAACACAGGATGTTTTGTGATAAAAATGAGCTAACTATAGATCGCATTTTTCTTTTCATAACATCATAAAATTCATTGCTAGTTTGGAAGTCAGAGTTGGTATTAGTGAAATCGGTTATGGTTTCTATAAGACTTTCTGCCTCACTTCCAACAATGTTTTCAAAACACGTAATGCGATATCCCGGTGATAGTTGTGGCGAATGTGCATTCTTTGGGTACACGACGATGCTTCATGTTGCTGTGTGTGTCAGACTGGTTGAGAAGATGCGCATGAGTTGGCCTGTCCTTCATGCAACTCTAATTACATCGCTCAGGAGAAAGTTCGTAAAAACTAAATGTGTCTTGTGTTGGCTTGTTCAGCAATAATATTTTTGCCATAATCTGTACCAATCCAGTACGTTATTATTCCATGTTAATGGAAGACAATGGGAAGTAATATCCAAGGGCGCTGGTGTGTCTTCCAGGTAGGCTGACTGGTTGTTGTGTTACTTGCCGCCGGTGCTGACATTAACTTTCCATGGACTCAACTTATTACTGGGGCAGTAATCGTCGTCATAAACTGTGCAAACATGACATAATCTAAATTAGCTTATCACCAAGGATTTCGATAGTACACCTCGGGAGGTTGTAGTGAATGACAAAGTATAATAGTTCTTCTGTTCTGGCCTTTTCTTCAGTTGTTTGGGGTCGGTACTGGCCTAGCTTTACGGCCAGATAGCCTTCCCGACGATAAACCCTATATGGATGAATATATTCTCTATTGTGTGTTTCTGTGGTGGTTATTAATGTGATATAGCCTGTTGTGTGTAAATGAAGGTTTGTTTTAATAGTAAGACGATTACAGATACCTATCCCCCGAGCTAGAGGAATTAACCAAACGTAGTTAAAATCCTCGGCCCGACCGGGAATCGAATCTGGGGCCCTCTAAACCGAAGGCCAGTACTCTGACATTTAGCCAAGAAGTCAGACTTTAACCAAGACTTGCAATAAATGTACTAAATGGTTACGAGGAAAACGAATATCTTTCGGAAGATCACTGACACTTTCTCGGTGATAGTGAAGACCTCTTGTCCAAAATAACGTTAGTCGTATGTTATGTTACGGTACCTGTCAATGGTAGTAAATAGTGTATAATAAATTTCCTGTGCGACTGAAAACTTCGTGTTTGTTTGGAAAGTATTCCACAGTTCACAGTAAATAACCAATCTACAGGCAGTTAGCATTTTGTGAACTAACTGGGGCTTATTTATTGTGTTATTTGCACCTGGAGAGCTCAACAAAATTGTGCAAATCCGTGCAAGTAATAATTACACCAGAATACAGTAAAAATTCTCATATGAATTTTAACTAGTGTCATGGTATTTTACTGTATGGGATTAATGACTCTGAGCTACTTAGTCAGTAACCACTTCCATATCTTATTTTCCATTCTCTGAATTGAAATTTCTGTCTCCCTATGGCTTCACAGATGATGATGATGATGATCAGGTGTTCACAGTTTGCTCCTGTATGTCCTTTACTTTTGTTTCCTACAGACTCAGCTAAGCGGGAGCGAGGTCTGAAGCAGCCAGGGAAGGATGTGTTCGCTAAACTAATAAATTTAACAGCATGTCCCAAGAGTCGGTTATGATTAAGTTACCTAACAGTCAGCCTACTTGTGGTTAGAGGCAAGCGCTGTACCAAAGCGTACGTGCCTATTTTGATTAAATCATCCATGGTCGCCCGCAGGATCTTTTCCAAGGGGGGACACATTAATAATTTTCTTGAATATAAATACCAATATAACGTTAGCAACATTAAATTGTTTACAGAAATTTGCGAATATAACAGATGCTAGATGACTGTCACTAAGTTCAGTTTATGAAATAATCTAGTATGATATTAAACAATTGAACATCAGCTTTTTAGAATTCCAGGGGGGGGGGGGCAAGCGCCCCCCACCCCTTGCGGGCGCCCATGATCACTGAAAGTATTTCGAAAATGAGTGACCAGGTATACCGAGCGAGTGGCTGCGCGGTTTGGGTCACGTAACTGCCTGTTTGCATTCGGGAGATAGTGGGTTCGAATCTCACTGTCGGCAGCCCTGAATATGGCTTTCCATGGTTTCCAATTTCAAACCAGGAAAATACTGGGGCTGTACCTTGATTAAGGCCACAATCGCTTCTTTCTCACTCTTAATCCTTTCCTATCCCATCGTCGCCATAAAACACATCTGTGTAGGTGCGACGTAAACCAAATTCGCACGTATTATTGGAACGTCTATAAATGATCGAAGATAACAGTAGAGGCTGCCGGGCTGAGTGAGGCAGTTGAGGCGTTGGCCTTCTTCCCCCAACTTGGCAGGTTCGATCCTGGCTCAGTCCGATGGTATTTGAAGGTGCTAAAATACGTCAGCCTCGTGTCGGTAGATTTACTGGCACGTAAAAGAACTCCTGTGGGGCTAAATTCTGACACCTCGGTGTCTCCGAAAAACCATAAAAGTAGTTAGTGGGACGTAAAAACAAATAGAGAGTGAGGCTGATTAAATCCAGACAAAGAAATCTTTACTCATCGACGTCCGCACACACATTCCAAATTTTGGAAATAAATTCTTGAAGAAATATTTATTGATCATTCCATAATGGACAGCTTGTAACATATACATTTTTGGTTCGCTTTCAGCGAAGGTGGGATAGGAAAGAGCTAGAAATGGGAAGAGGCCATTGCCTTAATTAAAAAGTGCGGCCCCGGCATTTGCTTGGAGTACTACTCAGTGAACTCTGTCTGTAATGATGTAGGCTATTGACTAACTTCGCGAACTACAACTGATGCAAACATCTTGTTCTTCAGTACCGAGGGTTAGAGGAGCAGACTATTGGATAATACTACCCAGCGCTGTCCTCTGCATTTTTACCTTGGAAGTCCTAATGATGTGGTTCGATCTCACTTCCAACGCTATCAGGTAGTTAGAGAAGGTGAACGTAGTAGTATAAATTTATCCATTTGTATTATAATTAAATTATTATTATTATTATTATTATTATTATTATTATTATTATTATTATTATTATTATTATTATTATTATTGTGATCACTTACTTATATAACTTTTCATCAGAATCAGCGAATTCATTTTAGTTAGTGTTCTTGTGAGTGGGAATGTCCCACTGATCTGTGGTGTTGAATGTTGCTGATAGTTACTCTTCTTATTTCAGGCAAGCGCTGAAGCAGCTGAGTGCGAGTGCTCCGGTGATGACCCAGGCCCAAGCCGCAGCTCGCCCACAGCCCGCCAGCGAGCCGGTGCTCACCTCCGGCGCTGCTCAAGAACCGGGCTCCAGCAAGTCCAGACAAAAGAAGTTCCACCGCCACTTTAAGACCGTCCCGCCGGAGGAGCGTGTACTCAATTGTAAGTCTTAGTCTGCTTCACAATATTATTAGGAGAACTACTATTTCTCACCTAGCTGGTTGGCTACACGGTTCGATTCACTTAGCTGTGAACTTGTATTCGGGAGATGTTCGATTAGAACCCCAGCATCGGCAGTCCTGAAAATGGTTTTCAACGGTTCCTCACTTTCGCACTAGGCAAATGCTTGGGCTGTGTCTAAATTAGGACGACGGTCGATTTCTTCCCTGCCCTGTCGCATCATCTCCATAAGACTTGTCTGAATCGTTGCGATGCAAAATCAAATTGGAGGGGGGGGGGGGGCTCTTTTTTTCCTTTTTTCCTGGTCGTATCTGCGCCTGTCAATTAGACACTGCCCCCTGTGGGTGGGGGGTGGGGGCAGCAGACGAAGAATATACCCACGGTATCCCCTGCCTATCGTAAATTAGAACCATGAGACTGATTGTAATTAGTACCATCGCGCAGGGAACACCATGGCCGTAGTACCACTATGTTAGGTACACAAAAGTAGCAACAGTGTGTGCTTCCGGCTGGGTTTTACAGTACCTGTAATTAGTAGACCTACCACTATATCGGTGGCGGCTCGTGGCTGTAAAGTATGGTGAAGAGCTATTACCCGTTCGGTTTCGAGCGACAGATTTAGGAACTTCTTTCTTTCTTTCTTTCTTTCTTTCTTTCTTTCTTTCTTTCTTAATCTCCTTACCCTCCAGGGTTGGTTTTTTCCTCGGACTCAGCGAGGGATTCCACCTCTACCGCCTCAAGGACAGTGTCCTGGAGCTTCAGACTGTGGGTCGGGGGATACAACTGGGGAGGATGACCAGTACCTCGCCCAGGTGGCCTCACCTGCTATGCTGAAGGGATAGACAAGAAAGAGGGAAGGAAGCGGCCGTGGCCTTAAGTTAGGTACCATCCCGGCATTTGCCTGGAGGAGAAGTGGGAAACCACGGAAAACCACTTCCAGGATGGCTGAGGTGGGAATCGAGCCCACCTCTACTCAATTGATCTCCCGAGGCTGAGTGGACCCCCTTCCAGCCCTCGTACCACTTTTCAAATTTCGTGGCAGAGCCGGGAATCGAACACGGGCCTCCGGAGGTGGCAGCTAATCACACTAACCACTACACCGCAGAGGAGGACAAGATTTAGGAACTACGTTTTGTTTTTGGTTGTTTTGTACTCGTACCTCGTACCTGTGACTGGCGGAGGGTCCAGCACGAGACCACGATTTATTGAATTTAATGTTTCGTCATGACCACGAAAAGCTAGTTCTTCCTTAAATCGAGCACTGCATCAATTACCAACCGAAGGAAAAGCCTATTTAAATGTACATTTTCACTGAACTGTACAATTACAATATACAGTCTGGCATTTTCCTTCAGGACATCAGAGATCGTATTTTGGTTTGTTTCCAATGTCTTGAAATCTAGCTGCCGTATTTTATGTTCTGCAGAGTCTGAGTGCTTTTGTAAAGAACGTGTTATGTTCAAAAGGGCTGAAAATCCTTCTTTATTCCAAACGTTATTTTTATTGATAAAAGGCATGCAGGCACAACAAAACAACTTATGTAGAGCTGGAGAGGAGCACAACCATGGAAATTCCTTAAATCACGATCGTTTTAAACAAAGATTGTACGATTTACCGGAATGTTTCACTTCTTTTGTAGCACAAATTTGCAGTGATTCAGTAGGGCGATCAAAACGTAGATCTTCATTCTGATCTTCGTTTCTCCAACGTGAAAATGATGTTTATAATAAAATGCACACTATGTCATAAATAGGATACATATTTAAATAAAACAGCACAACACTACGAATGAACCACGATGCTTAAGTACTCGTACTTCACACAGGATGTCGCAGGGAAGACGAAACATTCCGCTCTTCCAACAACTTCACTAGCACATTCCGCTATGTGAAAAGTAAGCGGGTGACGTCACGGTTGTCATGGCAACCGCCAAGGCCAAGGCCAAGGACTAGGAGGGAGCACTTGGGAAGTAGAGGCAGCTGCGGAAACTCTCGTCTTCACTCAGTCTCACGCGCCGTACTGTGGCCGACAGTCGGCGCTTTCGTGAGTTCCCTTGGTTCTCATCAGGTGATGAGGTGCTCCAAACGCCGTTCAATAAAACATTTTCTTTCCGTAAAACCAACAAATGTCATAAGAAAAATAAATTTAAGTAATTCATTATGGTAAAAATAAGTGGTGAAGTGGCACTTCACCTGAAAAGCCGCCCCTGCACTATATGAGCGACACGAATGGGCCTTGCCTATGGTTAGAACGCACTATGTGAGGAACACCACGGGATAGTTACGAGTCCCTGTGGTTAGTACACTTATGTGCGGAACACCATAGGTTTGCGTTGCCAGTAAATGGCGCCACAATGTGAGAAACACCATAGGTCTGTGTTACATGTACGCATTACGTTACTTGTGAGTAGTACCATAATGTGCGGAATAACGCGAGTCTACGCTACTTTGGATTAGTATCGCAACATGACATGACCATGGTTCTACTTTCTTAGCGATAAGTACCATTATGAGGGGCCGATGACCAGGGTTTTGCACCCCTTTGAACTACAAGCATCATCGATTGAGTATTGAGTTTTAGAAGCAGTCTCTTGGTCAGTAGTACGTTAGTTTCTGGGAATGTGGGGCATTGCGGGTCGGATCCACTGATTGCTTTAAATTCATATCCGCCCATTCATTCTTCGTCCTCACGCTTTGAATTCTGGTCAGTGGAGGATTTTGGACTTTTAAAATGGCATTACATTTCGTACCATTCGGGGCAGATGACCTAGATGTTAGGCCTCTTTAAACAACAAGCATCATAATCATCATCAGTTAGACACTAGGTCATGTCTAGTCTATTTTTTCTACAATCAGAGCGTTTGGTACTCGTTCTTTCTGTAAGGCAGAGTCAATAGATCTCATCCAAATTGCCTTAGATCTTCCTCTTCCTTTGCTCGGTTCCTCGATATCCAAGGAACAATGTACGGGGTGGGATTCGTCTCGTCTCATTACTAGACCTTAAATTTTAAGGCAAATGCCTATTACCTGTAAGTTCCTTTAGGGGGATGTATAGTACAATGCAGATGTTTAAGAATAATGAAAAATCAATCCTACTGAAAGCACTTAGTAGTGCCTAAAGAAAAGCATGGTTGGTTGACCCCTACTTTAATGCTTTGTTTTTGTCTTGAAATGCCAAAATGCAAGCCATTTAAGAATAATTTAATTAATTTGTAAATTTATCTCATAGCAGGGCAGGTGATGGTGGTGATTAATGTTTCAACCGCCCTCTATTAACACTAATCAGAGGGGGCTGGTGAGATGGAAGGGGTCCGACACTTCGGAAAATGAAGGCAACAGCCAAAGGAAGACAAGGGCCACGAAGGGCGTGAAAACAAAAGACACTCTACGATTCGCAAACCTAATACCGTCGGGTTCAAAAAAGAACAAGTTGGCCAAGGTAGGTCGGAAATGAAAGTGAGGAGCCTGGCACAAGTAAGTGGAAGCAATGCTAGGACTCCCCTTAAGGGCCCCGTGGTTGCCAACCCGAGCTCCCCTGCAGTCCCTTTCAGTCCCCTCGTACGACAAGTAGGGGATACCGTAGGTGTTAATTCTACCGCCCTCACCCATAGGGGTCATAGAAGGGAATATGCGGAGACTTCAGGCAAATTCAAGTCAACAATGGAATACTAACCATTTTTAGCTGGCCATCAACCATTTACGTACATGCTTGTGGTTAACGTTTTAATTATTAACAGCCGATGTAAATGCTTCAACAATGCGCAATACGTATTTCAAATTGCATTTCTAGTTTTCTTCTCGCTGTGTATGGTTTGGTGCTGATATTCTGTATTGTGTCAGTTGCGTTGCATAACAGTTTGAAGAGAAATATTCCCAAAAGACAAGTTTTCGAAAGCTTCTTTAATGTGTTCGTGGCTGGTGAATATAATGATTTTATTAGTGCCAGCACATAGGCCACTCATGTTGAATAGCATCAAGGGGTCTGTTCAAGTTTTAACGTCCACCATCCGACGGACGAATCATCATTAACAGCGTTATAACCCCCTCACTCCATATTCATTTCTCGGACGAGGAGTACGGTGATTATAAATTGTATACCTCCGCCTTTCCAACACTGCCGGCCACCAGGCCTTCTATTATTATTAATAATAATAATAATAGGTCTAATCATCATCATCATCATCATCATCCTAAACCATCTGCAGTTTCCCGGGTGTGGTATATGAGCCTCCTCCATCTCATCCTGTCCTTGTACCATTCCTCTTCCACCAACTTGTCCCAATCATGATCTCTCAGCAGTACATTGTTCTTAACTCTATCCATTTCCTTCGTGGCCTTCCCACGGGTCGTCTTCCTTCTACTTTTCTGTCAAATTCCTTCCTTGCAGTTCTGTTTACTGGCATCCTCTTCATGTGACCAAACCACTTCAGTCTTGATATCTGAATCTTATTGAGGAGATAATCATCTATTCCTACTTCTCTACTTTTCTCTTTCCTAATCTTGTCTTTCCTGGTTTTCTGGATCATAGTGCGTAGGAATTTCATTTCAGCTGCCTGAAGTTTGGAATTATCTCTATTGGTTAGTGTTGTGGTTTCGAGACTGTATGTAAGAATTGGTGTATAATAGGACTTGTACAATGTCATTTTTTTCATGGGTATTTGCTCATCCCACAGCAGGTGTCTTACCTGGTGGTAAAATTGTGTTGCCTTATTGATTCGATTGTTCACCTCATGTTTTGCTAGGTTGTCATTTGATATAACGCTACCCAAGTATTTGTAAGCTGGAACGCTGTCCAGTTGGGCTTCATTTAACATGACTATTGGTTCTGTTCCTTCCCCATACACTTTAATCACCACCGTCTTGGTCTTGATGATGTTTAAACCATATTTCTTAAACTCCTCATTCCAGCTTTGCATTCTCTCTCCTAATTCCTCGTATGAGTCACTCCAGATCGCAACATCATCTGCAAATGTGAAGGCTTTGATATCTCCATGTTCTTTCCTTTTAATAGATTTCATTACTACATCCATTACAATAATAAATAGAAGTGATGACAATGAGCTGCCCTGCTGCAGTCTTTCAAACCACATCCTACTTGAATACAGCTTCTATTCCCACTATACAACATTTTCACTTTGTCTATGAGGCTGTCTCGCACTTGAAGTTCTTTCATGCATTGCCAAATTCTTTCCCTTGGTACTCTGTTGTATGCTTTCTCAATGTCCAAAAATATTAGAAATAAAGGCTTGTTCTTCTCCAAGTATTTTTCCATCAGCACCCTAATTGCAAATACAAGGTCTGTAGTTGACCTTCCTGGTCTGAAACCATACTGCTCTTCTTCCAAAATTGGTTCAACAATATCTCTGATTCTGGTCTCTATTATTTTTTCCAATATTTTCAGGACATGAGACAGTAGTGTGATACCACGGTAATTAGTACATTTTCGTCGGCTTCCTTTCTTGAACAGAGGTACAATGATGCCCATCTTCCAGTCCTCAGGAATAGTATTTTCCTCCCATATCTTGTTGAGCAGTCTGTAGAGCCATTGGATTCCTGGCATTCCCGCTGCTTTCAGCATATCTGCACTTAGTTCATCTATGCCCACTGCCTTTCCTTTCTTCATGCTCTTGAGCGCATTTTCAACCTCAAGCCATGTAATTGGTGGTTCAGTTGTGGTTCCTCGACTGGCTCTCCTCTATCCGTTATTATGTTTTCAATAATAATAATAATAATAATAATAATAATAATAATAATAATAATAATAATAATAATAATAATAATAATAATAATAATAATAATAATAATAATATAATCATCATCATCATCATCTATCATTGTTATTCATGTCGAACCTCGATGTGAAGTAAAATTAAATCAAGACTCTACATTACGAATCGAACTAACGAAAGCCTTCTATCCTTTCGGGTTTCACAAGACAGAAATACCACATCAAGCAGCATGTAGATGACTCGTGACACTTAGCGGAAGCTAAAAGAAATAATTTGTCGACACAAGCCCTGCTGACTATGACTTTCGCAACTTCGGCATCAACTAGTGATTTCAATTCAGATCTTTGCAGCTAATCTTCCGTAGAAGTAATTTTACAGACTGTACAGAATTGCATTGAATTGCATTGTTGGATGCGCTTGAGAACGGTTGGCTGTTGAGAGAGCTCTTGCATTATTGTAGTGATAAAGTAGTGAAAACCTATTGAAATAGCTTAATTTTGTGTATATCTGATTCATTTAGTGCTGTTTATATAGTGGTGTTTAGTGCTTGTTGGTAGAAATTGGGAGTAGTAATAATTATTTAAATTTTGTAACAAGTAATTCAGTTGGTCTTCAGTAAATTACATTTTCTAGGTTAAGTAGGTGCACCTTGTTTCGAATTTAGGTTTAGGTAATACTTTAGGTAACAATATTAACTTTAAAAATATTTGTAAATACCGGTATCTGTAGGTTCGTTGGTTGTACTTACAAAGGCAGATTATCATAAGGAATAGTACCGTAACTTCTGCAGCAACTTCTCCGGTATTTCGTATAGATCCTACGTTCAAACTATCGCGAAGGTAATAATTTACTACATTAAAAAACACGATTCGCCTGTAAACTTCCATTTTAAAAGAAGTTAAAGAGATTACACGGTAATAGTTAACAGTCGTATTGTTATTGATTATTGTCGCTCCTCATATTCAAATATTGCATTGTTGGCTACAGTCGTGAACAAAGGGTGTAGTGTAGTCAAGTAAATATAAATAAAAATCAGCTGACCTTGTATTCCATTCATTTGTACTTCTGAGTAAGTAGTTAGTATCCGTAATTTATATTTCGCTCCCTCGATCTTTCAGTATTTATGAGCGGTTAGCTAATAATAATAAAGTTCATATATCCCAGTAATTGCAGTTCAAGTTCCTGGAGTAATAGTAGTAGTAGTTTTGACAGAAATATTTGAGAAATTATTGTAGACAACCTCGTATTTTTCAGTAGGCCTAATTAAGGACACTTTTTTTTTCTCCGTCCCGTGGAGTAGGGAAAATAATAGTAATCCACCAGCTGTAATAATCACATAACCACATTTCAGTAGAATTGTAGTGAAGATAAGGTATAATGTATTAGATAGTATTAGATAGTATCCAGTTATATTGGTAATCTTTGAGTACAGTAGTTCTTGCAAATTTCATTTCTGTTGTGCTTAGTAGTGACATACGGTACGGTACCGGTATCGTAATTAGGATACGTCTGAAAGTAGTTTAAAAATTACTGTAGTGTACTGTACAGTAGTATACGAGTAATATCCTATTAGAATTTAGTGTGCTTATTTTATTATTGTAAAATATTTGTGTAGTACTGGTGTAGTAGAGGTATCCGTAGAAACTCTTACTAAAATATTGTTGAAATTAGGATAGGCTTAATTGCAGTTTGGAATTCTGTAGTTCTTGTGTATTACTTTCGATATTCAGTAATTAACAGCAGTTTTTATCCTGTTAGGGGTTGTAGGATAAAAAAAATAAAAAATAGAGCACGAATAAGTAGTATTGTAGTGTAGTCGTATATTAATTACCTTATTGTTGTGTACTATCCCAGACAATATATCCCTCCGTTCATTTTTTTTTTGCAAATAAGTTACTTTATTTTTTTAATTTATAATTTTTCCCCCGTAAAGAATGGTTAAGGAGCGCGAGTGTACTTATTGTGGGTGTGGTGAGGCATTGAGGGGTATGAGGGAGGAGTTGGAAAGTTTGAGGGAGATAATTAGGATTCTCACAGAAGACAGGAAGGAAGATAGGACTCCCTCAAACAATGTACAGGTTACAGTAGTTGTACAAGAGGGAGGGGAAGGAAAGGGAGGAGTTGTAGAAGACAGGTGGTCTAACGTTCTAAGGGGAAGGAGATTGCAGGCCAAGGACTCTATTCAGGATCAGAATTCAGGACAGGTGTCTGTGCGAAATCGGTACGAGTCACTCCAGGTAGAACAACAGAGGGAAGATGAGGGACAGGGAACTGTTGCTGAGATGCATGGAAGTAGGAGGAAGGGAAAAGGTAGGAAAGGGAAATGTAGAGTAGAGGATAGGAAAAGACAGGTGGAACAGGGTCATGGGAAGGAGAAAAGGGAGGAGGAAGTAGCTTCTGCAGCTATCAGGAAAGATAGGACTGACCAGGAGGGGAGGGGATCAAATGAGGTGGGTAGGGTTGAGGCTCTGGTCATGGGGGATTCCATCGTTAGACACGTGGGGAAAGTGTATGGAGGAAAGGGAACCAGGGTAGAATGTTATCCAGGAACTAGGTTGAGGCAGATGTTGAGGAAAGTAGAAGAGAGGGAGGAGGGGAAGGAGAAGGTGGTAGTGTTTCACGTTGGTACCAACAACGTAAGGCAAGCTGATATAAGTACCAACATAGTTGGAGATGTGTGGGATCTGGTAAATGCAGCATGGGTGAAGTTTAAGAAAGCGGAGATTGTTATTAGTGGAATACTGTGTAGGAGGGATACTGACTGGAGGGTGATTGGGGATTTAAATGAGACTATGGAGTGGGTATGTGGGAAACTGGGAGTGAAATTTCTAGATCCTAATGGGTGGGTAGGAGATAGGGATCTGCGCTCGGATGGCCTTCATTTAAACCGCAGTGGTACGTATAAGTTAGGAAATTTGTTTGGAAGGGTAATAGGGAGGTACATTCAGGGAAACGGGATGGCCTAGGGAGCGGTGATAAGGGAACAGGGAACTGGAAATCAAGTAGGGATGACATAAAATTGTTAGTGCTGAACTGTAGAAGTATTGTAAAGAAAGGAATAGAATTAAGTAATTTAATAGATATATATTTACCAGATATTGTAATAGGAGTTGAATCATTGCTGAGAAATGATATAATGGATGCAGAAATTTTCTCACGGCACTGGAGTGTGTATCGTAGAGATAGGATAGGAAAGGTGGGAGGGGGAGTTTTCATTCTGGTGAAAGAAGAATTTGTAAGCTACGAAAAAGTTAAAGATGAGACACATGAAATTCTAAGTGTAAGGCTCATTTCTAAAGATAATAGGCAACTTGATATATTTGGAGTGTACAGATCGGGAAAGGGTAGCACTGATGCGGATTCGGAATTATTTGATAGGATAGTCAGCTATGTGGGAAACGACATGGAAAGAAATGTGATTGTAGCGGGAGATCTGAATTTGCCAGATGTAAATGGGGAAGGAAATGCGAACGACAGGAAGCATGACCAACAAATGGCAAATAAGTTAATATGGGAAGGACAGCTGATTCAGAAAGTGATGGAACCAACCAGAGGGAAAAATATCCTGGATGTCGTGCTGATAAAACCAGATGAGCTCTATAGGGAAACTGAAGTAATAGATGGTATTAGTGATCATGAAGCTGTTTTTGTGGTAGTTAAAAATAAATGTGATAGAAAGGAAGGTCTTAAAAGTAGGACTGTTAGGCAGTACCATATGGCTGATAAAGCAGGTAAGAGGCAGTTTCTAAAAAGTAACTATGATCGGTGGAAAACGGTAAATAAAAATGTAAACAGACTCTGGGATGGGTTTAAAGAAATTGTTGAGGAATGCGAAAACAGGTTTGTACCTTTAAGGGTGGTAAGGAATGGTAAAAACCCACCTTATTATAATAGAGAAATAAAGAGACTAAGAAGGAGGTGCAGACTGGAAAGAAATAGAGTTAGAAGTGGCTGTGGAAGTAAGGAGAAATTGAAGGAACTTACTAGAAAATTGAATCTAGCAAAGAAGGCAGCTAAGGATGACATGATGGCAAGCATAATTGGCAGTCATACAAATTTTAGTGAAAAATGGAAGTGTATGTATAGGTATTTTAAGGCGGAAACAGGTTCCAAGAAGGACATTCCAGGAATAATTAATGAACAAGGGGAGTGTGTATGTGAGGATCTTCAAAAGGCAGAAGTATTCAGTCAGCAGTATGTAAAGATTGTTGGCTACAAGGATAATGTCGAGATAGAGGAAGAGACTAAGGCCAAAGAAGTAATACAATTTACATATGATAACAATGACATTTACAATAAGATACAAAAGTTGAAAACTAGAAAAGCGGCTGGAATTGATCAGATTTCTGGGGATATACTAAAGACAATGGGTTGGAATGTAGTACCATATCTGAAGTACTTATTTGATTATTGTTTGGTCGAAGGAGCTATACCAGATGAATGGAGAGTTGCTGTAGTAGCCCCTGTGTATAAAGGAAAGGGTGATAGACATAAAGCTGAAAATTACAGGCCAGTAAGTTTGACATGCATTGTATATAAGCTTTGGGAAGGCATTCTTTCTGATAATATTCGACATGTTTGTGAAATTAATAACTGGTTCGATAGAAGGCAATTCGGTTTTAGGAAAGGTTATTCCACTGAAGCTCAACTTGTAGGATTCCAGCAAGATATAGCAGATATCTTGGATTCTGGAGGTCAAATGGACTGTATCGCGATTGATTTGTCAAAAGCATTTGATAGGGTGGATCATGGGAGACTACTGGCAAAAATGAGTGCAATTGGACTAGACAAAAGAGTGACTGAATGGGTTGCTATATTTCTAGAAAATAGATCTCAGAGAGTTAGAGTAGGTGAAGCTTTGTCTGACCCTGTAATAGTTGAGAGGGGAGTTCCTCAGGGCAGTGTTATCGGACCTTTATGTTTTCTTATATATATAAATGATATGAGTAAAGGAGTGGAATCGGAGGTAAGGCTTTTTGCGGATGATGTTATTCTCTATAGAGTGATAAATAATTTACAAGATTGTGAGCAACTGCAACGTGACCTCGAAAATGTTGTGAGATGGACAGCAGGCAATGGTATGTTGATAAACGGGGCTAAAAGTCAGGTTGTGAGTTTCACAAATAGGAAAAGTCCTCTCAGTTTTAATTACTGCGTTGATGGGGTGAAAGTTCATTTTGGGGATCATTGTAGGTATATAGGTGTTAATATAAGGAAAGATCTTCATTGGGGTAATCACATAAATGGGATTGTAAATAAAGGGTACAGATCTCTGCACATGGTTATGAGGGTGTTTAGGGGTTGTAGTAAGGATGTAAAGGAGAGTGCATATAAGTCTCTGGTAAGACCCCAACTAGAGTATGGTTCCAGTGTATGGGACCCTCACCAGGATTACCTGATTCAAGAACTGGAAAATATCCAAAGAAAAGCAGCTCGATTTGTTCTGGGTGATTTCCGACAAAAGAGTAGCGTTACAAAAATGTTGCAATGTTTGGGTTGGGAAGAATTGAGAGAAAGAAGAAGAGCTGCTCGACTAAGTGGTATGTTCCGAGCTGTCAGCGGAGAGATGGCGTGGAATGACATTAGTAGACGAATAGGTTTGAATGGCGTTTATAAAAGTAGGAAAGATCACGATATGAAGATAAAGTTGGAATTCAAGAGGACAAACTGGGGCAAATATTCATTTATAGGAAGGGGAGTTAGGGATTGGAATAACTTACCAAGGGAGATGTTCAATAAATTTCCATTGAAATCATTTCGGAAAAGGCTAGGAAAGCAACAGATAGGGAATCTGCCACCTGGGCGACTGCCCTAAATGCAGATCAGTATTGATTGATTGATTTGATAGCTTCGGGAAGTAATCATTCACCTGTGTGTAAATTTAGCACAGTTTTTCTTTACTGCGGTATGCTCGAAAAGGAATAAAATCTGTGAAATTATTCCATTGTTTTTCTCCGTACTCGCGATTCAACGTGAGACATACATTCTTCTCTGTTCAAGAATCTCAAATATCAGATTATTTATGATTTCTCGGGCTTTTACTTTTAACACTGGCCCACTCAGTCAGTTTCTTTGCTCGAACACACTTGAACCACTCATATACCGCAACGTTCACTGCTGCAAAAATCGACTTCCGCTTTCTTTTCACTCCTTGATTCCAATTGAATCGGTCATTTGTAAAACCACACGAGTCCATATTTTTAAGAAACTGGGTTATTGATCCCGGTCTAGAAAGCCAAGAATAACGGCCGAGAGGATTCGTCGTGCTGACCACACGACACCTCGTAATCTGCAGGCCTTCGGGCTGAGCAGCGGTCGCTTGGTAGGCCAAGGCCCTTCAAGGGCTGTAGTGCCATGGGGTTTGGTTTTGGTTTGGGTTATTGATCTATACCAGTCTCTAGAGATAGAAGCATCATTTCCATTATAAGGAACCTCAGTCCAGTTGTTACTAAGCCGTCTATAAAATCTTAAAATATTGAGTTCCTCTCAAAACCACGTCAGTCCCGGACTCATGTTGTTTCAACACGGAACACCATGATGCGTCCTTGATGCACTGCTTTATCATACACGTCATGCGTTTAGTGTTTATAAAAATGTCGAACAGTGAGTGTGATTCCACGAGTTCATTGCAAGTAAAGAAATGCAAGAAAGGTGTCATGAACAGAGACGAGTATAAAAGAGAGAGGATAAAGTATTGCAAAGTGAAGGGGCTCCAACACTTTAATCACAGAGAAAAGTATAAAGCTGCAAGATAGCAAGGAGATCCGTGCGTGTAAGTAAAATGTACTGTTTACTTTAGGTTATAAGTATGTAGTTTTGGTGGGAATATATGTCACAATAATTTAGCTGTTATTCCAGTACCAGAGCAGCATTTGTCTGTAATAAAGTAGGATTATGGCCAGAAACATATCACAGGCACTAATATTTTCCTTTCTGTTGCTTTTAGGTGCAAGCAACATTGTTCTATGAAAATTCCTGAACCAGATAGAATAGACATTGTTAACAAAATTTCGTCATTTGAAAACAAAAATGAGCAAGATTTGTACCTTCAAGGACTTATAGAACTACATGATATAAAGAAGAAACACTCTAGGAAAGAGGACCCCAAAGCAAGAAACAGCAACTTTGTTTATTTTGTTGTTCATAACAAACGGATTAATGATTGTAAGAAAGCTTTCATCAGTCTGCATGGAGTAACTGATAATTGTGTGCGCCATTTATGCAACCTATTTCAGCATGGAGAAACATCCCGTGGATAAGCGCGGGAAACATCCCAGCTCAAGAGCAATTACTGGGGATACTTGCCAGCCGATAAGGAATCACATAGAATCATTCCCCATAAAAGAAACTCGTTATTCTAGTCGGACAGTGAAATATCTTGATGCAAGATTAGATGTTCGACAGATGCATTGAATGTTCCTAATTAAAAATCCTACTGAGAAAGTTACCAACAAGTTCTATTTGAAATACTTAAAGGAAAACTTTTCCTTGTCCTTCGGTAGACCGCAGATAGATATATGTTCTGTCTGTGAAGAACTTGGCCAGAAACTCACAAGCCCACATCTGAAAGACAATGCTGAAAGATTACAAGTGATAAGCTTTAACAGCTTCATTTCAAGTAATACTAATCCCGTATTGACTATAATCAATTAGTGAATATTCAAGATAAACTTAAATATTATAACTAAGTGGTCCGCGTATTCAATATAATTTATTATATTTAGTACATGTTTCGTCCCCTAAGGGACATCATAAACTAATAATATATAATAAACTCGTGTCCTCTAATAAATTAACATTAATATATCAGAAATACAATATATCAGAAATACAACATTTCTGATATATTAATGTTAATTTATTATCAGCTGATGATGTCCCTTAGGGGACGAAACATGTACTAAATATAATAAATTATATATTGTATTGAATAGGCGGACCACTTAGTTATAATATTTAAGTTTATCTTGAATATTCACTAATTGAATGCTGAAAGTCGCAGCAGCTGAGCTCATGGTACACAAAAGAAGCAACAAAAAGTTCCATGCAACAATGAACAGTCTAAAAGAAGTATGTAGCAATGGTGATATTGTGGCACTGACATTCGATTTCCTGCAAAATCTTCCTCTTCCTAACATACCCGTGCAGGAAATATTTCACTACCAACAGCTCTGGGTGTTCAATATCTGTGTGCAGTTATAGTAGCAGGAAGAAAACCAAAATTTGATTTGATGTATGAAAGTTGACCTGAAATGTCAGAATTAGACATTAATTCCTGGGGTAGTCCAATTGAAGCGGCTTCACTGTTATGAAATGAATCAATGATACTTCACAATGTTGAGGTTCTGGCAATAATTGTTCAGGATTCAATCCAGGATCCCCCATCTTGTCAAAATGGGAGAAGGCGGCAAGGGGATGTCTGGAGCTAGCAACTTATATGATGCAACACGTGAAGTAGCTTTCAAGAAAACCTTCTTGACACACCCAATCAATTTATCAACCTCACTGAATTGACTACGAATCTCTTCTGCAACTCTGTGTTAGGCGTGAGCTAAACAAGTCACATGCACCATTTTACTATATAATGCTTTTAATGATTTGGCAGCTTTCACCACGTAAGGCGCAGCATCCGTTACGAAGAGCAGTACATTGTCATGCTAAACGCTCGGTCCGTATGGCACGCATAGATCTGTCAAACAGATTACTAAGGGTAGAAAAATTGACTTTTTCTAAATGTTCACAGTTTATTAAAAACGTTTCACAAGGGCCATCTCCCAAAGTCCCCACAATGACATTCGCAATATATCTTCCCATAGAGTCTGTAGTTTCATCAATTAATACCCATATTTTCTTATTTGCAACCCGTTGTCTGATTTCTTGCATAGTTTTTTCGTAGCTTCGGCTGATGTAGTTAAAGTGGAAGGATCGGGAAGAGATTTGCCGGTGTATTTTTCCAAGAATTCACGAAATTTCGGATGATTCAGCTTATTTAAGGGAATGTCGGCACAAAGAAAGGCTGTACAAAGTTCTTCACAAAATGAATAAGGTTGGCGAGATTCTCCTAGGAGCATTTGCTGTAGTGTCTTTCCATTTTCGATTCGTTGTACCACGTTTGTGTTTTTCTGTTGCCACATGCTGCTGAACGTTAAATGACTTCTCCGCAGTTACTCTTACATCGCACAGTTTACAATACAGTATTTTACCATCACTCGAGAACACTTTCTCACCATATTGAGACACGAACTGTTGTAATTGTACTCGAATACTTTGCTTCACTTTAGGCATTTTTTTTTTCTGAACTGTGCTACACAGAACACACACTTCCGACTTCAACAAGATTCAATAACCTCTGAGACACACCAGACAGGCTTAAGTAGCTACCTGCTCACTGTTGCACTAGAGTAAAGTCCATATTGTGATTTCCACAAAAATAGGGAGGAAGGTAGGTTCTTACCATTTTCCAGGAAACAAAATGCGATGTGTAATTCTGAGAAATACAACAACTCAGTACCGAGCTCGATAGCTGCAGTCGCTTAAGTATCCAGTATTCGGGAGATAGTAGGTTCGAACCCCATTGTCGGCAGCCCTGAAGATGGTTTTCCGTGGTTTCCCATTTTCACACCAGGCAAATGCTGGGGCTGTAGTTTAATTAAGGCCACGGCCGCTTCCTTCCCACTCCTAGCCCCTCCCTGTCCCATCGTCGCCATAAGACCTATCTGTGTTGGTAGACGTAAAGCAACTAGCAAAAAAAAAAAAAAAAAAAAACCTCAGTTGAACACGGAAGAAAGAAACTGTATGAGAAAAGGTCTTGTCTACCTGAAAGAGTGAAAATATGACGAATATGACCATTATCTAAAATATGCTGTCACATAGAAATGACCATTTATGCATAAATATGACTTGACAAAGTACTGTCATTTTATTACTTTTTTCATAACAAGCTTTTATATATATTTAAGGAACTTACCAGTTTTACCAAAAAATATATGCTCCATCATGAAAATGCTAGCCCTACTTATGAGTAAAGTCACTGGCATCATTCCCGGGCAGCCAGATTTCTCATAATGTATACTCATTAGAACGTAACACGACCACAATGAAAGGTGTGAAAAGAGCCCTGTATTAAAGAATTAACTTCATGGCTACTACGGCATTCCTGTGTACTTTTCTTTGTCTCATTTCCTTGCGCTCGGAAAATAATATCAACATTCAAAAGGATTTCCCGTATGTCTGCAGAAGGGTTTAGAAAGAAAGGATGACAGAGCACGCTGTAAAAATAGTGTTCTGGAACGTGTAAAGTACCCACTTAAGACAAGTGGGCGAGACTGTGGCGATGTCCGCTGTACGGAATTCGAGGTGTCCGCTTAAATAAATCATACGTATCTTATGTAAAATAAAATCGTTTTCGTGGGGAAATGTCTGTGTAGGGAGGTGTCCGCTGAATGAAGGTGTCCGGTAAGGCAGTTTCGACTGTATTAGGAAGGCCATTGAAGATCCCTGCATTTGGGTGGGTGTCGACGAGACAATAGATATTCGCAACAGATATATTGCAAATATAATAGTTGATACACTTGATTATAATATGCCTTCCCCTTCACATGTTGTAGCAACCAGAGAGCTTCCAAAAATCTAGGGTCTTCATTGTTTACTAAAGTTTACAGTTGTTCTTTCCTGGTGGTGTTGAAGAGAGTAAGGTTTTTCTCTCCAAAGACGGCTTCTATGTTATTTCAGTTATCTTTTTAAGTTACACTACAGCAGAAGCAATAGCTACATACTTCTGTATCCGTACCTCTCCAGTATTTCCAAAGACATCAAACTTATCGTGCAATATCCATCACTGCGGGGGATGTTCTTAAAATTAAACAGTAATTTCTTCAAGTGCCCTTGTAGAGGGTCTTTTCAACAAATGCAAAGATGTACATTCCCCCTAGAGTTCGAGGCTTGGTGATGAGAATTTTAAGAACCAATTGCAGTATTTTGTACAGTAAATGACAAATGATTCGGTATACTAGAAGTCACTAACTGAAATATTGTGGGGAAGAAATCATTTGAAAGTTGCAAGGTATCGTGCTGAGTGATGATAGCCACTTATTGTCTCCGTGCTGAAAAGAACACAAAATTAAATGATATAATTTTCCTTGCAAACTTTCGGATAATTCCTCCCCCATGTGAAAAAAATGTCGGTGATTTCTGTTAGAACGGCGTCCTGTGAAGTACAGCTACTCGAAAAGGTATTCGTACACTTGAAAATTCTGACTGTGTATACATTCATGGCGTCTCTGGATAAATATATTGACATGCACGGGGACTGTATGGATTAACATAGAACGAGACATAATGCCTGAACGTCCTTTGCCCCATTTCATTGCATCAAGAGGTCTAGATCGTTGATTGTGCAGGTTGAGTATGGCATTATGCACCTCGTAAAAGTATTCGTACACCAAGAAACAGGTCCTTGTAGTCACATGCAGGGCCCTTCCCAGGCCCGTGTACATGCAGTGGCACGCGAATACTTCCTCGTACAATCGCTGTGTACGCCTGCAGTTGACGCAAGGTCCATATAAGCGCAATGGGGTGAAAAGGGCACGAAACACAAGAGGGACGGAAAATAATAATCAAGCTTCACAATGAAACGAAGTCCTTGTCTGAGAATTCAGGAATAATCAATCGACCTCGGTCGACAGTTCAATCCATCATTGACTGGTATTTTGTGGCTAAAAGTGTACGGAACAGGCCCAGAAGCGGTCGTCCCCAAATACTGTTTCAGAGGGACAGGGCGTTTATTGTTCGAACTGTCAAAAAGGATCCGAAAACTAGTGCCTCTCAGATTGCTGCCGAGTTGAAGAAGCTGAGCGTTCAAGTATGTACAGATACTGTGCGAAATTCCTTGAAAACAGCAGGGTATAATGGTCGAGTGTCGAGGCGATTTTTTTTATTAGTGCACGGAACTGCAAGAAATGCCTAGAATTCGCTTTAAAACATGTGGATAAGACGGACGAATTTTGGAAGCGTGTGATTTTCATTGATGAAAGTGAATACATCGTATTTAGTTCCGTTGGGAGAAGCTTAGTATGGCGAAAACCGAACACAGAGCTGGACCCCAGAAATCTCACTCCTTCAGTCAAACACGGAGGGGCCTCCGTTCTTATCTGGGGGGGGGCATGAGTGCTGCCGGTGTTGGAAATTTGTGTTTTGTAGATGGAACAGTCAATCACAAATGCTACATAAATATTATCCAAGCACATCTTATACCCAGTGCTGGGAAACTTGGTTTGGAACATAATTTCATGTTCATGATCCAAAACACACACACAAATATGTCGATACTTTACAATGTGCCAAAGCATCTTCCTACACCCCCTCAGTCCCCCGACATCAATCCGACAGAGCAAGTATGGAAGATATTGGACAGAAAATTACGATCCAGGGTAATCTCCAACATGAATGATCTCCAAACTGCCATACTGGATGAATGGAACAACATTGCGTCATCGGTTATCGAGAACGTAGTTGCTTTCATCCCACGACGACTGCAGGCAATAATAAAGGCAAAGGGGAACCCGACGAAGTATTGAAAAGTGAACAAACGTCTCGGGCTTGATATGATGTACGAATACTTTTTCCGTGTGTAATTCTTTAGACAGAATGCGGTTGTCTTTTTTGTTTCAGACGTACCTTCATATTGTAAGCAATTCTTGATCGTAATAAATAACTAACATTCCAAACTATGCAATCCGTGTTTTATTTATATTGCCTTTTGATATTTGCCCCTAGATCTACGCACATGTACGTTCCATTCTCGCATAATGTGACGTGTACGAATACTTTTTAGAGTATCTGTAATTGTAATTTACTGTTTACTTGTTGAAAAGGTAATTTAATTGAAACGGGCAAAGTTAAATATTTCTCAGCAAACTGTAAGTCAGCACAGTTACTGTTTTTATTGTACTTTTCCCTTCGCTGCCTATTAAGCATAAACACGTGTGTTTCACAGTACCGAGATGGTTCGCGATGTCGTCGTTCTGTTGGAGTTGTGGCTGAAACACGCCTCTCTCGTCCTCCTTCCCCCTTTCCTATAGGACGACGAGGGAACTCCGTCCACGTGCGCGTTTATTGATCTTCGTTTACAGTTCTTTCCACTTTATGCGAGTTTGATGATCTTCAGTGTTAACTCTCCTTTCGAACTTTCTATGTGACAACGGCCGTCCAGATAAATTATAGCGAGTTCTTAAAACTGTTTCTTGAAGGCGCAATGCCGGTTATCCAATCTTCACACCATCTATGAGAGCCTTTCCCAGTATTTTTAGTCGCTCTTTCTTTACAGTGGATGGCTATCTGATTGTACATGCCCTTAAAGCAATAACCACCACTGCCATTCTATTTCCTCACAAACTAGACAGTCTGGAACAATTAAGATGTTGGCTACACAATACAGTATACAATTGTATGAATTTTTGTGTCGTACTTAATGTTTATATCGTATTCTAAATGTTATAAATGCTAGAGTTAAGTCGATTTGAACTGCTGTTTGTTTGTTTGTTTGTTTGTTTGTTTGTTTGTTTGTTTGTTTGTGAACGGTATTATTTTAAAATCGAGCAAGTTGGCCCTGTAGCTCTGAGCTTGCATCCGGGAGATGGTGGATTCGAAACCCACTGGTTGAGATGCGGTGCTGCTTTGATGTTCCTTGCCTTCTGCCGCGCCAGTGACCGTTTAGTTCGCTTGAGTAGCAAACTTGAAACAAATGAACTTTACTCTGAAAAAAGAAAAATGACAACTCAGCTTTCTCCTCTTTCCATCCCATTTTCTTCTACGCAGCCCTAGAGGTCACGGTTGTTAACGTTTAGAGAAGTCCAGTAACACAATACAGTGCTAGGCAGAAATGTGGCGGATCGAGTGCAACTCCAGGCGCGGTCAATCAGAAATCAGAAATAGAACCGACTTGGCCGCACCGTAAAATTGTCTACCTTTCCTTTATGTGAACAGAGGCTCTACTGTTCTTTTATGGATTGTATGGCATTGAAAGCTCTCATAATTAATACATTGTTAATCTTCTTTGCCCACTTTAAATTTGCGTTACCAGTCTGAAAAGACTTAGAATTTTACATCAGCCATGCTTAGGGACAATGCCGGATTAAGGTGTTTGGGGGCCCTGAGCTATTTAAAAAATGTGGGACCCTTTCTTCGTAACATCACGTAAGACTAGCATGTGAAGTCGTTATACTCGTAGAACTACTTCCACGTAAATTGATGAATAGGTAAGTGTTGAAATAGACTACAATTTTTCTCTATTTTTCATTTTAATATTTCATAATGCCAAAACATATTTTACATTTGTCTCATCATCACTATCAAATCGATATACAAAACAGAACTTACGTTTCTTTGCACTACTAGGATATTTTCTATCCATTTTACAAGAACATTACAGTTGTAACTTACGAATGGTTCAATAATCAGAGGTGAACTAGAAGTTCTTTTCCTGATGCAAAGATATAGTATAGGCTCCGCGTGCTGATGGAAGAAATGCACCGCTGCGCTGCGAGTGGCGAACATTGTAAGTTAATGCGTTTCACCGCGCACATATCCGCTGTCGTCTCACCGCGTGTTGCTATGGCCGATTAAATAATAACAGTGGGATTTCAGAGTGTTTTATGCAACAACAATTGGCCACGTTATTCCAAACTTGCAGAAAGTGGTCATGTAATAAATTTACAAGAAAAACAGTTAGCAGGAAATAGCAACAGAGCAATAACTGCAAATGTGTCCGGCTCTGTAGCTGGCCTTTGGTCACAGGAGCCCCGGGTTCGATTCCCGGCTGGGACAGGAATTTTAACCATCATTGGTTAATTTCGCTGCCACGGGGGCTGGGTGTATGTGTTGTCTTCATCGTCATTTCATCATCACCACCACCACCACCACCACCACCACCACCACCACCACGACGCGCAGGTCGCCTACGGGAGTCAAATCAAAAGACCTGCACCTGGCGAGCCGAACATGTCTTCGGACACTCCCGGCACTAAAAGCCATACGCCATTTAACTGCAAATGTGATCAGAAAGAAACATTGGTTCACCCTATCATTTCGCGATAGAGGCAACGTAGTAATTTATGTATTAGTAGTGGTGAATACGAGATTAGTGTTCATATACACATTCAACAATGCTGTATTCAGAAAAATATCCTTGGTCTATTTCTAATACGATATCATGTTAGCGTAGGTTAATGCTGCTAGGGAGGCGATTACTTTTACATTTAAATTTTAATTAATTTTAAACATAACCATGTTTTATAAGGAAGGCCTTGGTAACAATCGTTACCGTATTATTTCATGAAGGCGAATAATTGTTTCCATGAAATGTAAGCATATTTCAGCTGTTGTTTATGCAGTTTTGCTCAGAACATGTCACCTCGCGTACTGATCGACCGTGTGAATTGTCTCGACCTCGCATCTCAGACGTAGGGAAAGAGAACTACAACAGGGGGAAGAGAGCAGAGGAACTTTTTCTGAAAAAAAGGCTCAGGCTTGATGTTGGACCTATTGAAATTCCTGATATTGAAACCGCATGTACATTATAAAAAAATATGCACGAGAAGAAGAGTTCAGAACCACTTAAAGTTGCCAATAAGTGATTATTTATCTGTATTTATAAAGTCCACCTCTGTAATACAGTATAACGGTTGATGCTACTAGCTGCCTTCGTCGGGCGCCCGAGTTTGAATCCTGACACAGCCAGAAACTTAAGATTGGCATCAGGGTTCGTATGTGGTTAAAACGGCGCATGCAGCTCATTGCCATTAGGGGTGTGCTTGAAAAGAAATACACCACCTCGAGACGAGGACATGAATTTATGGATGTAAATACGGTAGCCTATTTCTGTGAGCTATTGATATTGCGCAATGGAGGCCTATTTGTGTAATTTTATTTGTCTACTGCTATTACAAATCCATTTCGTTAGGGTGCAACGGAATACTATAAAATTTCACAATTTCGTCTATAGTACAGTACGGTATAGGCCCATTTATTATTATTTTTATTATTATTGTTATTATTATTATTATTGTTATTATTATTATTATTATTATTATTATTATTATTATTATTATTATTATTATTATTATTATTATTATTATTATTATTATTATTATTACTCTACTAGCTATAATTAAGACTGTGGCAAAACAATACAATGTGTATCTAATGTAATGTGTGCTCTAAAATGATGGCCTACTGCAGCTTACTTTGCAAATATAATATCGCTATAATAATTTGTTTCTAATTGTTAACCTATTTGTAAAATGGTTTAAATGCACGTTGTAAAGAGTTATTTTGTATTAATTAAAATGTATAAATCCCGAATTACTTCTTGCGATTTACGGCTATGATCCGCCGTCTTTTCAAATGCATTTCATGAATTCGTAAAGAAAACCTTTTTATTTCACAGTATATATTAATGCAGCCAACAACAATCACATAGTTCTGCCCGAACATTATGGCATTAAAAATATTCAACAGAAGACAGCATTGTAAAAGGATTCTTCTTCTGATTCTCCTTTTTAATTTATTTATTGGGTAACGGTTTCGCGTTATACCCAGCCACTAGACGTTTTACCGAGTAAAGACAAAACTATGAAGGATGATATAATAATTGTAAGGGGGGGGGGGGGAGATAAGAAAGTAGCTGAAAAAACATACGTAGGTATCATATACTGTGTCAAAAACAAAACAAAACTTGGGATAGAGAATGTACAGGGACACAAGTTTCTAATCTTTTCGCCAGTGTGATCCATCACGGCGGCTATCTACATCACAAACATGACTGGATCAACACATAGGGAATGTGGTCTTAGATACTAATAATGGCTTTAGGCAAAAACATAGAAAGGGATTCAGCGATAGAGGGCCGTTGTAAAATGATTGAATATATGTATGCAAACATCACACATATTCCACCTTCTTACGGTTAGCTGTTGATGAAGGTGCCCCTAAGTAGTTATCATAATGTCCTCCCACAGCAGCATATTGGTATACGCACGGAGCCTATAGCATGCGCATTCCACCGTGCTTCCCCTGTCCCCTCCCGTTCACTTCCTAGACCTCTTCTTCCCTTCCCCCTCTGCCCGTACTCGCAAGCTGCCGGATTTAAATTTTCGGCAGCAATAACCTTTACAATAATTACAGTGCGTAAGTAGCGAGGATTCGTGTCTCCGGACGGTAACTGATTCTAGCAGTGATGAAATACTAACGCGGACAGCTGATAAGAAGGAAGGAAGAGTGCGTGTTCGATATTTTGCGAGCGTAAATATTCATATACATGCACGGAGGTGCAGCAGCAGGTCTTTTTATACAATTTTAGGTTCGGCCAAGGGCCGGGGCTCCTTGGCACGCGGGGCCCGGGGCTGCAGCCCCTTTAGCCCTCCCCCCCCCCCCCCTTCCCCTTAATCCGGCCCTGGTTAGGGAACACATATTTCTAAAACGGAACATTCGGAATTTGGCAACATTTGCACAAAATATGTGTTCTGTGTTGATTATAGAGTACGTGAAACGAAAGAACAGCAGAAAAAAACAGTAGGCGTGAATTTGCGAACAGCTGGCGACTGTTTAGGCCAGTGGACATTATGTAATTAGAGGGACTGATTATTTTATTGCACTTCCCCTGAAAATTATAATCACCTCCACATCGTACCTATGCTTATGTAGAGGTAAGTTTTTTTCGTTTAGGTCTCCTGTAGACCACGGTGCTTGTGCTTTCGCTGTGTTGTCGTCGTCGATGTTTGCCGCTTCTGGTGTTCTTGATGGTAGATTTGGCTGCTGCTTTCTCGCTGGACTCTTATCTGGCGTTCCTTGGACTGTTTCCTGGTCTCATTGTAGCTAGCTTCTGTGAGGGATGTTAGAAAGGGTTCCTCAGTTTTAATTACTGCGTTGATGGGGTGAAAGTTCCTTTTGGAGATCATTGTAAGTACCTAGGTGTTAATACAAGGAAAGATCTTCATTGGGGTAATCACATAAATATGATTGTAAATAAAGGGTACAGTTCTCTGCGGTTCCAGCGTATAGCGAGGGGCTGCGAACGGAGTCGCGAAGAGTTGAGACTGCCACCTCTGGAACCGACCCTCAACTCGAGTGTCGACTCCTCTGATGCACTAACGCCATCTGACAACTATTGTCGGAACTGCTTGAATTGTAGTTACACGTTCCTCCCTTGGTAACTTGTGATACGATGAATACAAGATGATTATTAGCCAGCAAACATTAAATATTGTTTCGGGGTATTATCATCGTTAGTGTTAACTGTTGGTCCATTTTGGCGATGATGATGATGATGCCGATGATGATGACGATAACATTAGTGGCAATAATAATTTGAGAGTATACTTTTACATAATCGCCAATATTAACTTAAATGAGTCCGGCCGCGCGATGTATGGGGCAACGCGTCCGCCTGTCACCCGACGGCCCCGGGTTCGATTCCCGGCCGGATCAGGGGTTATTAATTGTAAATGATCAATACCCCTGGCATGGAGACTGGGTGTTTGTGTCATCCTTAACGTTCCCTTAGGCATATATATATATATATATATATATATATATATATATATTTAAACTTCAATGACGTAAAACAGAAAAAAGTCGAGTACTTAGAGTATGATTTTACAATAAATATTTTACCAATCATTGTGCATCATAATAGCCGCCTCCGCAGTCTAGGGAGGACCCGGGATCGATTGCGGCCAGGTCAGGGATTTTTACCTGTATTTCAGGTGCGGAGAGACCAAGAATAACGGTCGAGAGGATTCGTGCTGAACACACGTCACCTCGTAATCTACTACCTTCGAGTTGGGAAGAGGTCACTTGGTAGGCCAAGGACTACCAGGGCTGTCGCGAAAAGGGGCTTTTGTGTATAATAATAATAATAATAATAATAATAATAATAATAATCTGACAGAATAATCTTCAGTAATCGCCAACGTGAAATCGAAGTACGTAATATAAATAACTTTAATTTACTAACGGAATATTACAAGAAATGTTTCACCAATTGTTGTTTATAATATTAATTAAGTTATGTATTATGACAGAATCATAAGTAATCGTCAATATGAAATTCATAATAACAAAACACCAGCGAGCGTATTACGTATGACAACAATTTATCAGTTATTGCTTATAATAATAATAATAATAATAATAATAATAATAATAATAATAATAATAATAATAATAATAATAATAATAATAATAATAATAATAATGCAACAAGACAACGCTGGTAAGTAGCACCCAACTAAGCACACTGGGGCTAAACGCTGGCAGCCAGGAATGAGTTAGCTGGCTCCAGCGAATTATAATGAAAACCTACAACCTGTTTTTCAGTCAGTAACCGGGTCAGGAATGGAATGAATGAAGCGCCCATCTTGCGGCGAGGATAGGAATTGTGCCGGCTGCCGAGGCCTGTCGCACTTCTCTGGGGCGATGATGAATGACTGACAGATGAAATGATATTGGAGAGTGTTGCTGGAATGAAAGATGACAGGGAAAGCAGGAGTACCCGGAGAAAAACCTGTCCCGCCTCCGCTTTGTCCAGCACAAATCTCACATGAAGTGACCGGGATTTGAACCACGGAATCAAGCGGTGAGAGGCCGATGCGCTGCCGCTTGAGCCACGGAGGCTTGTAATGGTTTAATATATGTTCGAATTATGTTAGTGGATTTATCCATATTAGTTTTGTTTTCATCGTCCATGTGCAATTCATAACCTTCGATATCTGTTTATCAGTTTCCTGATCACGACAAAAAGACGTGAAATTGAATGCCCGTGGTCTGCTATGCCGATACTTTCTGACTTGACACAGTTAATTTTATTTCAACTACACCATTACGCTCGTCGTCTTTGTTAACGATACCGCACTTCATTCTACAATACCGGTACTCTTAAAAATCCCAATGGATAAATGAGTAGCAACATGTATGATATTTCATGTTATTTTCCGCGCCTCGACATGCTAGCGGCCCCGCAATGAAAGTCAAGTTAGCTTGGAGTCGCGAGGCTTCATGCGAACCGAGCCCGGTGTTCAGAGTCGATGGAGTCAACACTCTCGATTCCAGGCTTCAGTCGCGCCCATCCCTACTAGCATATGGGACTCTCACCAGGATTACTTGATTCAAGAACTGGAACAAATCCAAAGAAAAGCAGCTTGATTTGTTCTGGGTGATTTCCGACAAAAGAGTAGCATTTTAAAAATGTTGCAAAGTTGGAAAATTTATAATATCCAATAACGGACCAACTATATTGGTATTATAAATTTACTAATTTGGAACAATAATTTCAGGTTCCCTGTGGGAATCAACATCTTTATCATAAGTGGTATGTTCCAAGCTGTCAGTGGAAAGATGGCATGCGATGACATCAGTAGACGAATAAGTTTTAGTGGTGTCTTTAAAAGTAGGAAAGATCACAATATGAAGATAAAGCTGGAATTCAAGAGGACAAATTGGGGCAAATATTTATTTATAGGAAGGGGAGTTAGGGATTGGAATAACTTACCAAGGGAGAAGCTCAATAAATTTCATATTTCTTTGAAATCATTTAAGAAAAGATTAGGAAAACAACAGATAGGGAATCTGCTACCTGGGCGACTGTCCTAAATGCAGATCAGTAGTGAGTGATTGATTGAACCATAGTATGTACTTCTGTTAGTTATGGCTTTATCAATATTAAGTTCTGCGAGATCCTTCTCTACCTGCTTGTTCTACAGGGATGCAGTGGCTGCTTTGAAGATCTTATAGGACAGCTCGTGAGTGTCCGTTCTTTGTATGTGTCCATAAAAGCCAGTCGTCTTCTTCTGACGGCGTCTGTGAAGTTTTCTTTGTGTTGGTAGAGTTCACGGTTTGCTTTGTACCATAGTCTTCCATCTGGTAGGATCCTTGATCCTACTGTCTCTTTCAGAAACTTCATTTTTTGTTCTTCGAGTATTTTTAGTGGGGTCTTGTTGGTTAGAGATAGGCACTCTGCTGCTTAGTAGAGGACTGACTGACTGACTAACCACTGCATTATAGTGTCTTAGTTTGACATTCATTGATAGATGTTTTCAGGCATACAGATTTCTGCAAGTATGGTATGTCTTGTTAATGATTCTCCTCTGTTCGAAAGCTGCCGTTTCAGTGAGGGTTCTGAAATTCACTCTCCAAGGTACTATTCAGTTTTGGCTCTCTTGATATGCTAGCTGTCACTGACTAGCATCGTTCTAGGGGCGTCTTTGATATTGGTAACGAACTCTGTCTTTCGATGTTGAATTTCTGTTTTAGCTACTATTGGGTTTAGTGTTTGGAGTTGCATAGTAGTCTCTTACATGTCGTTTGTTAGTAAGGCCAGATCATCAGCAAAGGCCAGACATGGGATCCTTAGGTTGTCTGTTTTGACCCTCATCCTTAATCCGGTGCTCACTGATAGAGAACTTGGGCATGAACATGTCATATCTCCGCAACGAATAACCTTCTCCTTCAACTGAATGGGGTGGACATGCGTTACACCTACCACTTCCTACACATCACCCATCATACCCTATACATCAGAGGTGACCAGTGGATGCATTGTATGTATGTATGTATGTGAGAATGTGGTCGTCTGATATCAAATATTGCTGAAGTGGTCAGTCATTCAGAAGACACAGTTCAGTTTTGGATAGAAAGATACCTGGAAGAGGGCACGGAGGGCCTTAAAACTTGCAGAAAATTGCGGCAACCTAAGAAGACAATTGGGGAGCAAGACAACCTATTTTAGAAGCCAAAAATGAAAATCCTTTCCTGTTAATCAAGTAATGAAGAACATTTCAGTTTCTGCTTTCCCCTGACTCTGTCTTTCGATGTTGGTTTGAATGGCTGTAACATTATTTTTGTGGAAAACTAGTGCATTGTTTAAGATTATACTCTACTTTTCATTTTATAAACATACTATTATTATTGTGTGCAGGAAGAGTTCATTTTATTTATTTACTTTTTCCTTATAAACCGGACTCCTTTGTTACAGTTTATTATCATTATTACTTTTCTCTTATTGTGAAGAATATTCTTCATTTACAAGTCTTTGTAAATGTAAGCATTGCCTCTTTTTATACATCATTTTATCCCATTTTTCTCCCATTCCCCATGGTATGATGGTATGATATATCAGTACAAAATATGTCTTCAAATGAAACGTGAATTACTGTATCAGTTGTAACATAAGTGAAGGTTGCCTTCTTTCATGTTAATTTTTTGCATCCAAATTTGGTATCCATGCATATGTTAGTGCAAAATTAATATATTTATTAATTAATCTTGGATTCCCCTTACGATAAAATCATGATGGAATTGATACAATAATTGTTCTTTATGAAAATTAAACTGCAATTATTATGATCTTTAGACCATGAAAATGAAGTACTGATTTTGTTCTGGCTGTTTACAGACTACTCCTGTGCTCTGGTGGGGGATATTCTTCTCCAAGGCCATCTTTACATCACCAAGAACTACTTCGCTTTTTACTCAAATGTCTTTGGCTACGTCACTAAGGTAGTTGAATCTGCTTACTTCTCTTTGTCACTTACCATGCTTGAAACAGGCTGTAAAGAGACTTGTCCCATTGTTCACAGTTACTTATTCCCACGGTGTCGGTACTTAAGGTCAGCAAGGAGAAGACTGCTCGTATCATTCCCAACGCCATCGGTGTGGCAACAGGACTGGAAAAGCACGTCTTTGGCTCTTTGCTATCCCGGGACTCCACCTACCGGCTCATGATGCAAGTGTGGAAGGAGGCCATTGCACAGGGCCCCAAGATACCAATCACCATTACCCAGGTGGGTTTTTACCTCAAGTACATTACAGTAATATCATATGGTTTTACAATGGCTCAAAATAAATAAATAAAGAAATAAATAAATAAATAAATAAATAAATAAATAAATAAATAAATAAATAAATAAATAAATAAATAAATAAATAAATGAATAAATAAAAATAAATTAATTCATTCTACAACTATGAAAAAGCATCAGTTGAGGAGAAGATATTCTAAATATCACAGTCACAGTCTCTTTTGGGTTTATGCTGCATGGAATGAGACAGATTAGCTGAAGGCATTGCTTCTTCAGAATATTAGTTAGTTTTAAGTGTTAGACAGGCAGACTGTTGTTTAGTGCAATAAACATAATAAATTTGTCTGTTATTCAGTATTTGCATGCAGATATTCTTCCTTCTATTCATTACGGAAAATTCTCAGTGGAAGAACATTTTTGGATCAATGAGAACTATTGCTTTTCGACTAACTGTTAAAGCTATTAACATTTTTACAATTAATTTATTGAGAACCACCTATTCAATACTCTGAAGTCTTTACGACTATGATACAATCATTATATTAAGGTTTAAGCATATAATGGTACATATGTCACCTGTCATTGCAGGCATCATCAGCCATAAATTCTAAAATCTAGGTCAGAGCTCTGAAGTGGATGTTATATTAAAACTATTCTTAAAAACTAGTTGTTTACAATAATATACATTGATGTATAGGAACATTGTGGTCTCATTTGGAATATATTGGTTGAACAAGTTTTAAAGTTCTATTGGGATGTCTTTTTTATGTTCACATCAAATGGAGATAAAATTTAAAAAAAATATATTAACATTCGTAATGTTGATAATTGAACAAGTATATTATGGCTGATGATGCCTGCAATGACAGGTGAAACATGTACCATTATATGCTTAAACGTTAATATAATGATTGTATCATAGTCGTAAAGACTTCAAAGTATTGAATAGGTGGTTCTCAATAAATTAATTGTAAAAATTTTGATATAGACATGATGCTGTATAGGCTTTAGGGCTTATGCTGTCTCAAGAAAATAAGGTGAAATTCTTTATGTTTCTCAGGCCTTTCTCATGGACAGTCGAGATTTTCTTCTGATGATGCAGAGCACAGTTCCCTGCAAAACATAAAGAATTTCACCTTATTTTCTTGACACGGCATAAGCCCAAAAGCCTATACAGCATCATGTCCATATGTACGGGCCGTGAACGCATCAGTGGCAATTTTAATATATTGAATTTCAGTACGGTCAAAATGAAAATAGTCACTTGTAAATGTTAAAGCGTTAAAACTATACAGTTACAGGGAAACACTTCAGCAAGTATGGGTAAGCATTCATGTTAGAGACATGCTATGCTCTCTGGTGGCTTGATTCTTCTCCATAATAATGCCAGACCTCATAAAGCAATACCTGATGTGATGTTTTTTATAGGAGGTATTTAAGTCACCCCTCCTATGGATCTCTTGTTGTGCAATTACTACAATTTGGTTCTTCTTGAAAAAGGGCCTGTAAAGAGATGTGGATATGCACTAAGCAATCACAACTTGGCTCAGAACTTCGACCATAAGGGTGTATTAATAATATTGTGTGTGTATCAAGTATATATATAATTACTTTTATATAGACATTTCTTGATTGAATCGTCAGTTATGGTACCGGTATTTTAAGAAATGCCAAAAACTATGCTTGATGTCTGTCCTAATTAAACATGACAATTTACACAGAACATTTATTTACATTTGGAAAATTTTAACTGAGGTTCAGAAGAAAATCTCCAGCATTTGAATAAGCAGAAACCATAATTTACATGTAAATTATAATTGTTTAACCTTGACAACATCTGAAAGTCGTCTAGAGTGACTTTGAGATGAGTTTTTAAGAAAATGTACTAGTAGTAATAAAACATGGCAGTTTGTACAGAACATGATTTGACCTACTGTATATTTAGGAAATTTTTGAAGTTCAGAAGAAGGTCTCCAACATTTAAATAAATAGGAAACATAATTTACATGTTTATTATAATTGTTTTACCCCTGACAACACCTGAAATTTCTGCTACTGTAACATTCGTAATTCTCTAGGATGAGTAGGCTTTGTTAAAAAATTGTTATTTGTTATTGAAAGTGGTAGAAAAAGATAAGAAGAAAACCAACAACATATCTTTAAATGTGGGGCCAGTAACCAGCACATGCATACCAAATACAAGATGACATTTTATTTTGATTGGTGTTTTCATCCCTTGGCTCCTTCCAAAGAGGAGATTTTTATGCACAAAACTGAAAGGTACATAGCCACCCAGGATATGGCATTGATACTGTTATAGTATGTAGATATATAAAATCCCATTTTTTTCATTAAATAGAATTACATTACATATGCATTTAATATGTTTTACACATAATTTAGCATTCACTTTTCTTTTTAAAATTCACAAATTTTTATTTAACTAGGACAGACATCAAGCATAGTTTTTGGCATTTCTTAAAATACCATAACTGATGATTCAATCAAGAAATGTCTATATAAAAGTAATTATATATATATATACTTGCCTGATAATTTGAATAATGAATTCTTGCTTTCAACATTTCCTTATTCTCATTAAGATAAGAATGATTTATTTTTTATTTTTTGTAAGGTTGTGAACGAAGTTGACTCGGTGAGTGGTGATGTCAATCTTCCTGAAGATGAAGATTCCTCTCTATCAGGCAGTGAGAGATCATGTCCACCTACACCCTTGGACTGTCCTACTGACTTAAGTCATTCAGAAAGTGAGTATCATAGAGCATTATGTATACAAATTTGGAACTTTCTTGTAGTTCACTTTAGTTGTGTTTTTATTAAAATTAAAGGACCTTTTTTGATGAGGTGGGAGCAAAACATCTGGAGAATAAGTTTTGGAAAGGAATGAACAAGTAATAAATCAAGTTATATATAAAGACAGGAACCTGAATAGGAACACACAATAGGATAAACACAATGACAATTCAGCATCAGAAGTGGGGGCAATAGAAAAGGAGAAAAGGGCAAAGACAATTCCCACATCTTCAAACACTGCCATCTGCAAATAGGCTTTCTCCACATTGCTTTCAATTTTTCTACATCCATATTTTCTTCTCAGCCCTAACAAGTCTTTTTTCCTACTTCTCAGCTTCATCAAGAGGATGGACTTCAACACTCATTACACATCTTCAGTATTGCAACACTCATTACACCTTAAATAAGAAGCAATATATTGCATTCAGTTTCGACCTGGTCTTAGATGATTTCACCCTTATTTATTTATTTATTTATTGAAACCAAACCAGAGGTGTATCACTGTTAATAGTGTTATTGAAAGTAATTTCCCATTAAAGAAATGTGGTGATCAAATTAAAGCTGCTAACTTTTTATTTTAATTGTTTAATTCCATTAATATTTCTCATTTATATATTAAGAGAAAAAAAATACATTTTCATTATACAATATAAAATAATATAACAATATTTATAAATACTTAAAAGTTACACAACTTTCTCAACATATTCAGTGTTTTACTCTAATTACAAGCTAAGTATAAAATCAATAAAGTTAACATTAACGTAAATAAATAAATGATTACTGGATTAAAGCCACTATGTTTATGTAATGAAGCCGAAGTACAGTACAGGAATACTTTCTTCTTTTTACTGTACTGTTCAGTAAAAAGAAGAAAGTATTCCTTCCTTACGTGGCAGGTATAACTGACAGAATAGGGCGCATTCTTAGGAAACACAATATAATTCCAATTTTCACCACAGGCCGGAAGCTCAAATTCCTGTTTCGATCTTTCAAAGAAAAACCACATCTTGAAACACCGGGCGTGTATGAAGTTCCATGTGGTTGTGGTTGCTCATATATAGGCATAACGAAAAGGCTTGTCAGTACCAGAGTGAAGGAACACATTAGGTCGGTAAAGAATGCCGCTCTTTCATCCTCCACGGAGAATGCCATAAGGCAGTCTGCCATAGCAGAACATTTCTACAGTACAGACCACAAAATCCTCTCTGACCAGGCAAAGGTCATCGCACCTGTAAAAGACATCTAAGCTCGACTGGTAAGAGAAGCCATAGAGATAGAGCTGCATGCAAATAACATCAACAGAGAAGACGGCTTCAAGTTATCAAATACATGGAGACCTGTACTTGCAGAAATAACTTGCATAACACCACCATGGAACAGTGGGATGCGCTCACGAAACCATTGACAGAGAGCAGTGAATTACAGCACGAAGATCCTTCAGACCTATTAGTGGGGTAGGCCATGGATAGTACAGCCATGACTTCCACGTTTCTTTGAATTTCTTTGCTCACTGTCGGAAGCAGAATTTAACTTGCCCTGATGAAGGCCAATGCAATTTGGCTGAAACCTTGGCTTCATTAAATAAACATAGTGGCTTCAATCCAGTAATCAGTTATTTATTTACGTTAATACTATGAGCCACAAAAACCTATGTTCATTACTTAATAAAGTTAACATAATTATCCACACAAAACAAACCTAATGAGATGAACCTTAATGTTAATCTTGCAAACCTTGAATCACCTTTGAATACTGAACCGATTGCTTGTAGTTTATTTGACCGCTCCAGTCCTCTCTTCAACCTTGATCTAAGGACTTATAAACCTGTTTTTCTAAAAGTAAAGGCAAGTATCTTACCTTATATGTATTGATAAATGGTATAAATCATACAGATCCCCCAAAAATAGATAATATAAATTTCCTTAATGACATTAAATTTTATCTCAAACTTAGAAATATTATGCCCATTTCAACCCCTTAATACATGCACTACGAAGGCTAGTAGCTTCAACTCGCTAGGTAAACAAATTATCATAGGAGAAGGAAACAAGACTCAGCTCAATATTCACCTGCCCAAAATTGCCATTATTGCCAAAACTAATATACTTTTCAACATCCATCCATTATAAGGATGAAATAAAGTAGAATTAAATTCATCTGTTATCAAATAATAAATCAACTACAATGAATAACATACTGTTAAACCTGTAGAAAAGATTATTTAAAAACTAAATATATTAATATAAGATGATCCAACAATCTCTAAGAATAAAACCCAGCCCAAAATGATATACCACTCAATGCAAGATTAGAAGTATTCAAAACAAGCTGCCATCAAAAGCATCTGCATACAAATATTCCCCATGAACTGGATATCCTGAGAATCCTTCATGCTATGAATTGAAGAACCAGTACATATAAATAACAATGCCTTAAATAAAGCATGTGTAAACAAGTGAAAAAAAAGAGAAAACTTAGGATACCCATGACGAAAATTTTTATTATCATTCCCAACTGACTTAAGGTTGATAGAGCAATAATCTCCTTCAAATCAAACTCAAAATTAGCCCCCAACCAAGCCATAAATACAGTTAAACCAGCCAAAAGTAACAGAAACTTTGATAACCATATATCAACAAATACATTATTAAAATGAATTTATAAGTAAACCCCAGCTGTCACTATTGTTGCTGTTTTGCTCTTTACCACGCTCGATAGCTGCAGTCGCTTAAGTGTGGCCAGTATCTAGTATTCAGGAGATAGTGGGTTCGAACCCCACTGTTGGCAGCCCTGAAGATGGTTTTCCATGGTTTCCCATTTACACACCAGGAAAATGCTGGGGCTGTACCTTAATTAAGGCCACGGCCGCTTCCTTTCCATTCCTAGCCCTTTCCTGTCCCATTGACGCCACAAGGCCTATTTGTGTCAGTGCGACGTAAAGCAACTTGCAAAAAGAATATATACATATATTGCTGAGTGTACCACAGCTGATACAGGTGTTGGAGCAGCCATAGCTGCTGGAAGTCAAAAGGAAAACTGAATCTGAGCACTCTTAGTCATAGCAGCTAGTACTACTGTAGTGCTAACAAGAGCCAAATTGAAAGAATCCCTACCAAATTCTAAATAATACACGTAATTTCATTATTCAAGCTATAGCTATCAACGATGCCACATCTCCAATTCAGTTAGAAAAGGCAGTTAACAAACCACCATTATACAATTTACTAAACAATATAAAAAAAAATGCTTAACCCATTTGGTCTAATAATCAAAAACATTAGAGACAAAACAAACATTAAAACTAAAACAATAAACCAATTAATTGCCATGTATCCATGCATTTATTCCTTGCTATAAAAATTATTTAAGATGAAATAAAAAACAAACTCTATAAACAGCAAAAATATTCAATCAAACAAAAAAGTCATGTCATTGAGACTTCTTTTTAAATTAAATACCTCTCATTCAATAAAAACTGCCAAATCATACATAATAAAATAAAACCGTATCATAATTAAGACACTGCTATAATAAACAAAAATAAAAACTCAACAAACGAATTTATAATGACAATAAAATGTTTTAAAGTAGGCATCACAAACCAACACTTTCCGTTAAATATTCAAAGGCAATTAATGTAGTAATAATAAAATAAACTCATACCTATAACCTGTAGAGGAAAAGGAGACAGAAAGATAATAGCAAATATAGGTGGTAATAAAAGTCTGGGAAGTCAAGATACACATAAAAGGAGAAAAATAACCCAACAGGTTAATATATGTAATGGAAAGGGAGATACAAATGACAAGTCACATAAAGAATGATAGGAACACATAATGGGATAAAAACAATGAAATTAGCATTGGAAGAAGGAGAAATAGAAAAGGAGACAAGGACAAATGTGAACATAAAATTTATGATACATATTGGAATCTTCTATGAAGAAATATCTAAATATTTTCTTCTTCCAAAAGACTTTCTGCTTCTAACATAAGGTATTATATTGATGTGTGCTGTTTCACTTTTATGACTCGCCATCCATTTTCCTTCCTGCTCTGTTTTATTCCTCACCTTTTACTCACTCTCCCCCTCTTCACTCCGCTCTCCATGCATTTCTTCACTTCACTTTGATCTCCTCTTGTCTCCTCTTCACTCGACTCCTTTCACCTGCTGCCTCATCTTCTTACCATTCCACATGTCTCTTGTTCACTCCACTTCACTATATTCTCCTGGTCTCTTCTTGTTACCGGTAACAGTCCACCCAATCTGTCTCCTGTTTACTCCACTTCACTCTATTCTCCTGGTCTCTTATTCTTACCACTTCATCTGTCTCCTGGTCTCCTCTTGTTACCAGTCCATTTCATCTGTCTCCTGTTTACTCCATTAACTTCACTTCAGTCTACTCTCCTAGTCTACTCTTGTTATCACTCTTCTCCATCCATCTCCTGTTCACTCTACTTTCCTGGTCTCTCCTCTTGTTAGCACTCCACTCTATCTGTCTCCTGTTTTTTTCCACTTCACTCTATTTTCCTCTTCTCCTCTTGTTACATCTTTATCTGTCTCCTGTTCACTCCACTTTGGTCTTTTCTCATCATCTACTCTTCTTGTCACTATTCTCCTGTTCATTCCACTTCACTCTATTCTCCTCTTGTTAGCACTGCACTCCACCTGTCTCCTGTTTATCACTCTATTTTCCTCTTCTTCTCTTGTTAGATCTCTATCGGTCTCCTTTTCTCTCCACTCCATTCTCATTTTGTCTCCTCTTTACACCACTCTTTTTATCCATTTGTTTGCTTCATTATACTCCATTCTGCTTAGCTCTCCACACCACCCTTCTCCTTATTTTGGTTCACTTATTCACCTTTTCATTCAACCATATCCCAGCTATCCCGTCGAGTCTGTTCATGGCATATTTTATTGTTATTGATACATAGCTGCTTGCACAGCTGAACCAAAACTCCCCAATGGAAGCTTGGTACCAGGTGCTAAACATATCCTCCTCCTGCCAAAGAAGAGTTCATCCATATCACGGCCCACACTACTCTTGGTCATATCCACGGCTCTATTGGTGCTGCTGTTCCTGTCTGCTGCCTTCCTGCTGTATCGAATCGGCAGAATACACAACCAGTTCGTAGAGAACCCGCTACTCACTAGCAGGTGAGGCTTTTGCCATATCAGTATTGCCTTTAACCCTTTTAGGATTTGGCATGTTAAAGAAGAGTGCAGCTAAAGAGACCAACTGTTTGCTAGGCAGTGTAGTGAAAAGGACCAAGGCATATTTTGCAATTTTCCTTTCATAAATCCATAAAATTCAGTGTAATAAAGATGTCTGTATGATTATTCATCAGAATGTTGAGAGAACTATCATTTTATTGAAAGGAAATGCAAAAATGAGGAAATATTTAAACTAATTTTTAAAAGGTTTTTATTTATGCCATCAATGAAATATCACTCATTGGTCTTTTATTGGATTAACAGCTGGTCTCTTTTGCAAGGGCAGGCATTGACAATATATCATCAGTTAGTCTTGTAAGGGTTAATATATCATCACTGCACATGCAATACGGTGTATCTGAAAGCACTCTTCCTACCCATTATGTTCCTTAAAACTGGTCATGCCTCCCAGCCTTATATTGATATGCAGTCCATTAGAACAATTTTTGCTGAGTTCATTTTCCTGTGCATGCGTGTCAAGGAAAACTTAATACATTATACATACTGTAGGAGTGCGTAAATACATCATGCAAGCATATATTCCTACAGTGCAGTACAGTAAGGTTCATTTTCTTTTACACATCAGCGCAGGAAAATTAACTCAACAGAAATTTGTTCTGATGGACTGTATATCCATATGTGGCCAAGAGGTGTGACCAGTCTTAAAATAATGGATAGGAAGAGCATTGTCAGATATGCGGTATTGCTCATGCAGTGACAATATGGAGTATTTAATTGAGACTTAAGAAATGGTGTATGAGCAAAACCTCATTTGTTTCTATATATTTGGTTCTAACATTATACTGTCCATCTGCTTCATTAAGTTGGCATTAATTGATGTTCAAAATTCTTTTCATTATATAATAAAAGATGTAACTCCTTCAAGGACGCATTTTATTGCAAGAAAAGTTTTATAAAAAGTAACAAATTTGCTTAAATTAATTATCAGAATAGAAATGATTAATTTGTAAATGAATGAGCAATAACTCATGCAAACCATTTATTGAGATTAGGAATAAAAAAACTCCCAACTGATAATAAATGTGTAATTCTTGGAACTGGTTTTATTTGATGGCTTCTTAAAAAGCGGGAATAAGTGTTGAAACTGTAACCACCTGTGGGACTCAAAATCAAATTCTCCACTCTCTGGACATAATACATTAATTGATTATGCAAAATAAATCATGATTCCAGTTTCATTGTGGGTGTGCCCTGGTTTTGCCTTCCACATCCTGTTCAGCACAACACTCCAAAGGCATAAATAGCATAAAATGTGATCCCTTGAATGTGGATCATCGTTGTAGAATTGGTTAATGAATCTGTCTGTCGAGCAGAGGATTCTGGTTTCAGTTCCATGGGCTATCACATTTTAAACTCTTACGACTTGAAGTTATGAATTTCTTACTATATGGTTTTCAGTCAATTAAGTTTTTTTTCCCCCTTGAAGATACCTGGAAAGAATATTTCCTCAGGGGAAAGTTTGTTGATGCAGTACTTATAATACTGTTATATCTCGTATTCCATGCAAAATGGGATTTACAATCAAAGTGTTGTATCTTGCTGTTCAAAAATTTGTGAATAAGTTTATGGGTCTAGGAAGTGGGAAGGTGGTCTGTGTCTTTGCATGGAGAATAATCATTCCAGCATTCTCTTAGAATGAACGAGAGAACTGTAAGTTAAACTCCATTCAGAATGGTTGACCAGATTTCTACTGATGTGGATTAAGACCACAAACAGTTCATACAAGCTTCCCATTTAGGCAAGTATTTTGCCATTTTAGCTATATTTGGGAGTATAAATTATGAGAAAACCATTTCCAAGTTTATCAGTTGAGAATCATTGGTTGAAAGTACCTCATCTTTATTATTTTATTACATATTGTTTATTGGTTATATATTTGAATCAGAGGGTATATGAATTTACTTAAATATAAAAGCACCACACCACTCAGAGATCCTTGTTCTGAAAAAAACTAGGACTGAGTGACGTTTGTGCTTTTATTTCTAGTGATGACATTTACCAGGAGATCTTGAAGTGGCAGACTCAACTTCATTCCAGGTCAGCAAACGAAGTGCAGGAGTTCCTCAATTCCAATCTCGACCAGTTGATCAAGGTAAGACAATTAGACTTTTTTATACATACATACATACATACATACATACATACATACATACATACATACATACATACATACATACATACATACATACATACTGTAACAATTCGATGACTACCAATAAATAAAATCATGAATATATAAATAAATAAATACTTGAAATTAATTAAATTAATAAACATAATTAACCGAAATGTCCATAGTATGGGCGCCAGAGTACACCAGAATGGATCCCTCGAATTTTGATAGAGCATGATAAACTTTATATCCCAGGGTGTGTACATAATGCTGCGTACTGGTACATCTGCTGCAGGCCTTACCTAACCTCCTGAAAATGACTAAATAGGTAGGAACTGCACCTAGGTTCATCAATAACTCCACTGATTCTAAAATAGCTAACTCTATTCTTAACAAAATCCGTGCATGAGCATCTCATCAACACACAAAATTATACATATAATACACACATAAAATATTGCTGGAAGACTCCATATTGACAACAATAATGAAAACAGTGGGAAAACGAAAGTGAGAACTAAACTACTATTTGTAGATAGTCCGATAAACAGTGTACATACATGTAGATAAATACCCTTCGCTGTCTCTGTATCAATACTGCTTGCCAATTCTCATAAATAGCACTTCTAACATCACACAGATACTGTACCTCATAATACTGTGTTCACAGACTTTAACACTTGTTGCAAAGATATATATATATATATATTTGAGCAACACACGCTTATCGATCCTGAACATAAATTATGGAAAGTCTAAGATAGCTTTCACTAACATATAATGCCAGGCCACCACAAGTGCTACAATACTTAATGCGTAATCACCCCACAATTTTTCGATCAGCCACTTTCCACGAACATAACGAGACTACGTTCCACGAACGTTTGAAGTCCAGTCCAGTATATTGCAATCGTGTCACTACCATACCGTATATCAGCACTACTTCCTTCTCGTACAGTGCGTCAGTATTCCTTCTTGTCCGTACTGAGTGTCAGTTGTGGTTCTCTTTCATAGTGATGTCGAAGTTTATATAAACATCCGCTTCTCCCTTCCTCTCAGGTGATGCGTCTGGATTGGTCCTTGCCAGCCAATCATGAGTGATCCACCATTCAGGGTTGCCCTGAACTTCTTCGTGCTCCCAAGACATAAACAAACGCTGGGTATATTACATGACTCATAGAACTTTCCTAGTACAACAACATCAACAAAGACATCTCATCAGACACTGGGATGCCCGCATGAGTCATATGAATTACCAGAGTGCAAGATAGCAATGTTTTCCCACTCATGCAAAACAAATTACTCATACTACATTTATGGTTACCTTCCAGCTTACAAAGATTAAAGACAAAATATACAAATGAAATACTGATAATAATAAATAATAATAATAATAATAATAATAATAATAATAATAATAATAATAATAATAATAAATCAAATACTGACAATAATATCTCTAACTTCTATATACAGTGCGAGGGTGTGATATATGTACTATTACAACACACATGCACGCACGCACGCACACACGTGCGCACACACACACACACATGGCCTGTTCAAAATATAATCAAACTTTGCAAATAACTCCTTAAGGGGCTTACCTGCAGCCTAGTTAGCTTTTGTCTCCTTCAAAGTACTCCCAATGACATTTCCACTTATAAAAGCAATACTGGTATGTAATTCAGGGGATCACACTGTTCTGCTTGCATTTTCAGTTTGATATCTGCAGTTGACTGAAATTGCTGATCTTTCAATGTGAATACTAGTTTGAAGAATGTCTGTTGGGGTTAGGTCAGGTGAGTAGGCTGTATTGGGAAGCAATTATGTCAATTAGTATTGATACACAGGCCAGCTGGCTTGTCATGGTGGAAGCTTCAGAAGTAGTTTCTCCTCAAGACTGGACTTTTCCTCCAAATATTTTCTCTTAAAAGTCGCAAGACTTTCGGATAATACCAGTAGTTCACCATTTGATCCATGGGTAAGGATTCATGTTGCAAAACACCATTGATGTCAAGGAAGACCATGGAATGGAGTGGAATGACATTAGTAGATGAATAAGCTTGAGTGGAACTTGTAAAAATAGGAAAGATCATAATATGAAGATAAAGATGGAATTCGGGAGGATAAATTAGGGCAAATATTCATATATAAGAGTAAGGGATTGGAATTATTTATCAAGGGAAATATTTGATAAATTTCCTACTTCTTTGAAAACATTTAAGAGAAGGCGAGGTAGACAATTGATAGGGAATCTGCCTCCTGGGTGACAGCTCAAAATACAAATCACGATTGCTTGGATTGATTGATTTGATTCATGACCAACCTGAATTTTGGCAATTTTTCCACATCCTCCTCCTCCTCCTCCTCCTCCTCCTCCTCCTCCTCCTCCTCCTCCTCCTCCTGCCAGGTTGGGGCTTTTATGGCACTTCTCCACCTTCCTCTCTCCTTCCACCATTCCTCTTCCATCAGTTTGTCCCAATCCAGGTTTCTTCTTGCACTCCTCTTTAATGAATCAATCCACCTTGTTCTAGGTCTCCCTCTCACTCTTTCCTTTGAACTTCATCATCATCATCATCATCATCATCATCATCTGTTTTGGAATTCTTTCTCGTCCATCCTCATTACATGTCCAGACCATCTTCATTTATTTCTATCAATTTTCTCACTTAGGTTTTCTATTCCGAATTCCTTTCTAACATCTTCGTTTCTCACTCTGTTTTTCCTTGTCTTCCCTATCATACTTCTTAGGTATTTAATTTTGCTGGCTTGAATTCTACTCTCATCCCTACTTGTCACAGTCCAGGTCTCAGCCATCTCTGTAAATATTTTCTGCTGTTTGAAGGAGAAGCAGATTTTGATATGTAGCTCATAATATCCAGACATTTAGACAATCGCTACACATACTCTACACACTCACAAACTAACAGCTGCTGAGCTATAACTATTTCAGAAATGCATGGCAAATGGCTAGTTACTTACCAGAAATTGCTAACACTTCACATTTTCAAAGTTCCATTGTTGTGTACATACACCTACATATGTTTGTACCTACATAGCTGGGCTATGTAGCTCAGGCAGTGGAGTTCAGTCCTTCTGCACTCAAGTTGGGGGTTCACTCCCGTGGCTCAGTCCAGTGGCATTTGAAGGTGCTCAAATATGTCAGTTTCATGTCAGTAGATTTACCTGCACATAACAAAACTCCTGCAGGACCATATTCTGGCATCTCAGCATTTCTGAAAACCACAGAAATTGTTAGTGGACTGGATGAGTTGGCCGTGTGATTAGGAACGTGCAGCTGTGAGCTTGCATCCGGGAGATAGTGGGTTTGAACCCCACTGTCGGCAGTCCTGAAGATAGTTTTCTGTGGTTTCCCATTTTCACACCAGGCTGTACCATAATTAAGGCCACGGCTGCTTCCTTCCCATTCGTAGGCCTTTCCTATCCTATCATCGCCATAAGACTCATCTGTGTCAGTGCGACGTACAAACAAATTATGTGTGTTCCTTTACTTTTACAGAAGATCCAAATACCAATTTTCACGTCTGTAAATACTTCAGTATTTGATATATAAGTATCCTCATAAAAATAATTCAACACATTCTTCACTTCTCTTCACCCACCCCACTCCATTAAGTGGATTTTCCAAAAACAAAAGAATACGCGTTTATTTTTAAAGAAGATTACAAATACAAATTTTTATGACTGTAACATCTTCAGTTTTTGAAATTTAAGTATCCTCATAAAAAGAGCTGAACTCACTTTTCAGTCCTTTTTACAATCCCCATAAGTGAATTTTCCGAAAACAAAAATACGTGTTTTTTATTTTTAAAGGAGATTCCAAATACCAATTTTCATGTCGATAATATCTTCAATTTTGGAGATGCCAGCATCCTAATTAAGAATAATTCAACTCTCTTTCAGTCATTTTACCCCTCCACCAAGTGTTTTTTGCCAAAAATTAAAAAATACTTGTTACTTTATTTTTAAAAGAGATTAAAAATACCAATTTTCACGTCTGTAACATGTTAAGTTTTTGAGATATACTATAGATTGCTCATTTTAAAATTTTACCTCTTTTAACACTTCCCTTAATGGATTTTCAGAAAACAAATTATGCATGTTCCTTTACTTTGACAGAAGATCCAAATACCAGTTTTCATGTCTGTAGCATGTTATGTTTTTGTGATATATAGTAGATATACTCATTTTAAAAATACACCCTCTTGGTGACTTCTGTTTCATAAAAAAGAAAAGAAAAAACCCACCATGTTTCTTTATTTTTAAAGAAGATTTCAAATACCCATTTTTAAGACTGTAACATCTTCAGTTTTTGAGATATAAAGTATCCTCATAAAAGGTGCTCAACCCCTTTTTCATCTTTTTTCACACCCCTTACGAGGATTTTCCAAAAACAAGAAAATACGTGTTCCCTTATGTTTAAAGAAGATTTACGTCTTTCAACTGTTAAGCTTGTGAGATATACATACACTCATTTTAAAAATCCATCCACCTTTTCACCCCCTTAGCGATGGAATATCCAAAAATCCTCCCTTAGTGAGCACCTACAAGGTATCCTCAAAATTTCATTACCTTATGTCCAGTAGTTTTGGCTCGGCGATGATGAATCAATCTATTCAGTCAGTATGGAATAAAAAACTTGAGATTCATACACTGGCAGAAAATGAAATCCTAGCACCAAGAAGGAGTTATGCTGGATAAGCAAAATTTGGTAGGCGTGTTTATACATCTGAAAGATGACACACATTAATATTTGCGCACTAGTTAACGAAGAGCGTTGCTAGCTGTGCCACTATGACCTTGCAAACTAAGTTTGCTTTAAATACGCGCTGTACACTTCGTGAACGTTAGTCATTGTCCAGTGTTGACATTGTGAAGTAGGTATGAATCAAACATGCCTTTGAGGAGACGAAGACAGCAGTATCAGCAGCTTACAGAGTTCGAACGAGGTGGTGTAATAGGATTACGAGAAGGTAGATGTTCTTTCCGCTATATTGCAGAAAGATTTGTCGGGGATGTATGCACAGTGCATCAGTTGGTAATAATAGCCATGGGAAGTCACTGTCTCTAAAAGACCAGGATCCGGCCATACACGATCCACTACGGAGAGTGAAGACCGCTGTGTTCGCCGCATTGCTGCGCTGGATTCTACTACATCTGTGGCAGTCATTAGAGCTTCAGTTTTCACCAGAGTGACACAGCAAACTGTAACAAATCTATTACTTGAGGGACAGCTCCGAGCCAGATGCCCTGTAGTGTTCACGCCACTAACCCTGAATCACTGCCATCTGCGACTTCAGTGATGTCAAGCTAGAGCTCATTGGAGGCAGGAGTAGAGATCTGTTGGGTTGTCAGATGAGAACCGTTCCTGTCTTGGTGCCAGTGATGACCACAGGTTGGTAGGAAGGAGGCGAGGTGAATGCTTGGGACCATGCTGTCTACGGCGTCGACACATAGGATCAACATCAGGAGTTACAGTCTGGGGAGCAATTTCCTTTGGCAGCAGGAGAACTCTCGTCATTATCCCAAGAACTTTGTACGCCAGACTGGTGATTGAACCGGTTGTTCTGTCATTCATTCGCAGTATTTAATGGAGTGTATAACAACAGGTTAACACTCGTCCTCATACCGCTGCTGTCATTCAATGTGCTCTGCGGAGTGTTGACTATTTGCCTTGGCATGCGCGATCGCAGATCTTTAGCCCATTGAGCACGTATGGCACATTGTGCGAAGACAAATCGAGTGTCACAATACCAGCATTAACAGTTGTTGATTTAACAGATCAAGTGCTACAAGTGTGGAACTCCATCCTACAAAATGTCATAGGGCACATGTACGACATAATGCATTCACGTTTTCATGCTTGCATTGAAAATTGTGGCGACTACAGTGGCTATAAATGTGCCACCATGTCTTCTCGCACATATTTGAACCTGAGACCTGGAAATTTAATCAAATAAATATGTCACCTAGACAATTGCTTAGCCTAAATTGCATTTCCCTGAATTAATGTTTTCTTGGTGTTGGGATTTTATTTTCCGCCAGTGTATATTATAGTACATACTTCTCAGTCGAACTGTTAGTTTCCGTACTCCTAAGTCTTCTCAGCCCAAGTTTGCAACATTTTCGGAACACTAAACTTTGATATAGGTGTTGATTCCCATAGGGAAACTGAAATATTTGTCCTGAATCAGTAAATTTATAATACCAATATAGTTGGTCCGTTATTGGACATTATAAATTTTCCAGCTAACTCATTCCTGGTCGTCAGCGTTTCACCCCAGTGTGCTAAATTGGGCTCGTCAGTTGGTAAATAGCACACCTACCAAGACGCATGGTTAGTGCATACTCATTCGCGACAAATATTTCAGTTTCCCTATGGGAATCAACCTCTATATCATCTGATGGCCAGGCATTTTTGAAAATGAGACGAAGTCTCTCATAGTTCATTGGGCTGGGCTGAGTGGTTCAAACGGTTAAGGCGCAAGCCTTCTAATCCCAACTTGGCAGGTTCGATCCTGGCTCATTCCGGTGGTATTTGAAAGTGCTCAAATACGACAGCCTTGTGTCGGTAGATTTACTGGCACATAAAAGAACTCCTGCGGGACTAAATTCCGGCACCTCGGTGTCTCCGAAGACCGTAAAAGTAGTTAGTGGGACATAAACCAAATAACATTATTTTATTATAGTGCATTGGCACTGCCAGTGGCTCCAAGTAGCCTGCGCAGTGGTCTCCACGGTATGCACTAGCGATGCGTCTTGGTAGGTGTGTTACTTACCAACTGATGAGCCCAATTTAGCACACTGGGGTGAAATGCTGGCAACAAGGAATGAGTTAGCTGGAAAATTTGTAATGTCCAATAATGGACCAACTATATTGGTATTACACTAATCTTTGTTGATAAACTTAACCAAGATAGGTAATATGGTTGTTTGATCCGTATTGACTAGTCTGAATCTATTACAGAACTATTTAAAATAGTTTTACTTGAATCCGCCTTGTCAATACACCCTTATAATGAAAGAAAACTATTTATTTTACCACACATGTTTCGGGAAGTCATCCATTCCTTTCATCAGTGGTCAGGTCAAAGAATAAAACAATATAACACTATCTTTTGCTTTTACAATTTAAAGAAGTATTGTCCTAATTCACCATATCAATGAATAAAGAAAACTCATGAAATATTATAAAAATGATCAATACATAAAATTTTGTTGCACTGAATGAGAATACTTATATAAATTTAAGATCTTCCAAGTTTTTCTTCTTTTTGTTCCTTAAAGGATCATATGCTAGTCTATACAGTGGGTTATCTTCTGCACTTCTCTCATTTAAACTTGATTCAAAATTATTTTTTTGTGCAAGATAAATTTCTAAACTTTCCAAAAGAGTCATTAATTTTCCCTTTTTGGCTGAATGTATTAATTCCATGTCATTAGAAATGTCTGTAAATTGATGATTCTTTTCAACCATATGTTCTCCCATTGCCGAATATCTTTTATGTTTGACTGCATTAACATGTTCTTTGTACCTTTATAGCCAAACTTCTTCCAGACTGTCCTATATATCGTTGTTTGCATGTTTGGCATGTTAACTTGTAAATTCCTCATTTATTAAATATACATTTATTCTCTATCTTAAATGAACTGAAAATTAACATATTAGTATTATTATCCGTTTCATATGTGACATTGATGTTCTTTTTCCTGAAACTTTAGCCAGTTGATAAGAGTGCTTATTTCGAAAAGTTAGAACTGCAGATTTCTTTTTCTCCTTTTGCTCTTTAATTAAAGTTTTTTGGTTCATTTTTCACTTTATTTATCATTCTATTAGGAAATTTTCTGGAATATCCATTGCTACGAGCAATTTGGTGGATTATATTTATCTCTCTATTATAATTCTTCCTAGACAAAGGTATGTTCATAGCTCTATTAATTATAGTAAAGGAAAAGATTTGGTAAAGTTAATAGCTGAAACTGAAGTGGCCATAGCTAACCTACCAGTTGATGAACAAGTTCCTCTTAGATACGAAGTTAGTAGAACATTATCCAATATGATAGAACATACAGTAGAGAACCATAAGGAGTTGATTAAGAATATTAAATTATTGAAGAAGTAGATGATAATAATAATAATAATAATAATAATAATAATAATAATAATAATAATAATAATAATAATAATAATAATAATAATAATAATATTGTTGTGACAAAAGCTGATAAAGGTAATACTATTGTGCTGATAGAAAGACAAGATTATATTGAAAAGACTAAGAATTTTCTAACTAGGAATAATTTTGAATTCATGAAAAACTTAAATTCTCAATAACATAACTTTTTTATTAGACTCCAAAGATACTAACTGTCTAGTTAACACGAGCCCATAAATAACTACTTTAAGGGCACTACCAAAAATTCATAAACAAGAAATTCGTATTAGACCAATAGTTAATTTTAGAAATAGACAAGTATATAAGACGGCCAAATTCATACAAAGATTTTTAAAAGAAAGTTTAATAGCCAGATGCACCTAATTAATACTATTGACTTTTGTAACAAAATTAAAAACATTGAGCTAACAGACTACTACACAATACATAGTCTGGATATCAAAGATATGTACGCCAACATTCCTATCGTAGATACTATAAAAATAGTAAGAAAGAATTTAATGCAACACAGCAAATTAAGTAAGGTGGTAATTGAAGAATTTTTAACAATACTAGAATTTACTTTGGAAAATAACTTTACAAACAGGCTTCAGGTAATTTAGCAAACATATTAATGGATTACTTGGAATATAATAAAATAGTGGATAAAATAGATGGATTGATTACATGGTTGAGATACATCGATGATATATTTGTTATTATCGATGAACAAAAGGTTAAATCTGATGGTATATTAGAGTATTTAAATACTTTGGATAAACAAGTGCATTTTACGATGGAATCTGAAAATGATAGGATTTCAAATTATTTAGATTTAACAATTACTAGAAATTCTGGTCATTTTAATTTTCAAATTTTCAGAAAAGCTACTCAAACAGATACTATTATCAGTGGGGCTCGGATGTTTAGGAAAAGTCATATTTTTTCTTTGTCTCTATTTTCTTGTATGATTGGATTTTGGTGCAAATCTGGTGATTATCATCACAATTAAGTGATTTTTATTTGTCATATAAATGCATATTTTAGCTATTTTTGTCATAAGGTCATATTTTGAGCTATTTTCATAGAAACATCATATTTCGGCGGTTTGACAACAGCTGTAGCTGTGCAAAATTATCTTCAACTTACCAAATACGAACTAGTATTCACAAAACTTTTTCTTGGTATCACATCTGCAGCTAATACAAGTGGAATACTCTGCCTCTTATATCAAGATTGCGCAGGAATTGTTTTCTAACAGTTAGTCAGAAAGTCTGGCATATATTAAGTCGAATTTTGGAATTATATCGAGTGCAATTCCTCGTTTAGAAGCTGCTATCTTAGAAATTCATGCACGTATTGAAATTGTGAGAAGTGTTGAACTTTCAGTACATCAGTCACATGGAATAGTTGGCGACAGTGTAAAACGGAAACTTTAAAACGTGCTTGGTCGAAATGACACTTTTCGCTGTGTGTGCAAGATAAATGATGTTCTTTACCAGTACATGCCAAGACGGTGCATACTCAACAGCAGTGATTTAACATTATTTAAATATGCACTAATGATGTCTTGTGTCATAGAAAGGCTTCTCTTCTTACAGTAATGTGTTAAGTGATAATCGGAGGTCTTTCGCACCTTCTGCTTTGAATATAAATCTTGTCATACACTCAATTCCATCCTCGGAGAAAAATGAAAAAGGTATGCGAGTTTGCACTATGTGCCCTGCTGCCCTACCATAATGTATTGAAAGACATCTACTTAATTCATTTCGTTGTGCTCAATTTAAACGTTAACACATTTGAGTAATAGTAATGTAATCTGACTTAAACGTTCCAAAATATTTAAAAATAGATTGATTTCTAGTTTTCTCGTATTTCAAACCACCAATGTAGGGTGCAAACATGTCTTGACTTTTAAAATATTGTGTGATCTGATAATCTTAGCGAACTTAGAACTTTATAGGTATGTATTCACAAATGTTTGATAAGTGAATGAAGGACAATAGACTGTGAATAACTGCTAAACATGTATACTCAGATTTTTTTTTTTTGCTAGTGGCTTTACGTCGCACCGACACAGATAGGTCTTATGGTGGCTCAGAAAATTAATATGAAAGTAAGAATAAAGACTTTATTTAACAAATATGTATCAAAGGAATTGCCATTTCGATTGATAACTTATTTTAAAATGACTATATTTAGATTAACCATTTTCGGGTGATATTTTGTTATTTTACATCATATTTCGTCACTTTTGAGGTCATATTTTGCCACTTTTTAGGTCATATTTGCTTGCTTATTTGGGCTATTTTTAGGTCTTAAACATCCAAGCCCTAATTATCAGAAATGACTCCAATCATCCAGGTCAACACATAAAATGGCAACATTTTACAGTATAATTAATAGAGCTATGAATATACCTATGTCTAGGAAGAATTATAATAGAGAGGTAAATATAATCCACCAAATTGCTCGTAGCAATGGATATTCCAGAAAATTTATTAATAGAATGATACATAAAGTGAAAAATGAACCAAAAAAACTTTAATTAAAGAGCAAAAGGAGAAAAAGAAATCTGCAGTTCTAACTTTTCGAAATAAGCACTCTTATCAACTGGCTAAAATTCTCAGGAAAAAGAACATCAATGTCGCATACAAAACGGATAATAATACTAATATGATAATTTTCAGTTCAGATAAGATAGAGGATAAATGTATATTTAATAAATGAGGAATTTACAAATTAACATGCCAAACATTTAAACAACGATATATAGGACAGTCTGGAAGAAGTTTTTCTATAAGGTACAAAGATCATGTTAATGTAGTCAAACATAAAAGATATTCGGCAATGGGAGAACATATGGTTGAAAAAAAATCATAAATTTACAGACATTTCTAATGACATGGAATTAATACATTCGGCCAAAAAGGGAAAATTAATGACTCTTTTGGAAAGTTTAGAAATTTATCTTGCACAAAAAAATAATTTTGAATCAAGTTTAAATGAGAGAAGTGCAGAAGATAACCCACTGTATAGACTAGCATATGATCATTTAAGGAACAAAACGAAGAAAAAAAGATGAAAAACCTGAAGATCTTAAATTTATATAAGTATTCTCATTCAGTTCAACAAAATTTTATGTTACTGTATAGGCTTTTGTGCTTAGGCCATGTCAAGAAAATAAGGTGAAATTCTTAAAGTTTTGCAGAAAACTGTGCTCTGCGTCCTCAGAAGAAATCTCGACTGACCACGAGAAAGGCTTCTTAAACAATGACACTTTGAAATTTGGACGTTATAATAGAAGTGGAAATGGTACGTTCATTTGCCACCAGATGGCCCCCAGGGCGTGGCACAACGCTAGCGTTCGAAGCGGAAGCTGACCGAACTATCACAATCAGAGTAAGCAGTTCACATAACGTGTTTGCGTAACATATGACATAGACAGGTGTATGATATAGACCCAAGCCTGGAATGAAACATCTGGCGACAAGGAACGTACGAATTTGGAAAAACACAGAGACGAAATAACAATAGTGAAGGGGACAGGGAAGGGAACTACCTACGTAAATTCTTAATGGCTGGCAACCAGGTATTACTTAATTGATAGCCACTCTATCGTTGGGTCATGATGTCATGTTCCAAGATGCTCAAGCTCATACCCACACTAGACACTACAAGTCCAGGATTATACGGGAAGCTGTGGAAATATGTAGAAATCCTAACAATTTCAACAGGGACACTGGCTATCAATTAAGTAATACCTGGTTGCCAGCCATTAAGGATTTACGTAGGTAGTTCCCTTCCCTTTCCCTTCACTATTGTTATTTTGCAGGGGCGTATATAATGAATATAAAGAAAAAATAAGTACCGTAATGTGAAGTATTTTAATGAATCATGCGCGAAGGCATCGTCTACTTTTCCGTGTAGGTGAGGGGAGTGAGGTGGAAGTGGTGCGAAGTTCATACTTCGTAGCAGTGATCACTGACAATTTGATTTTTATGAACACCGGAAGCTCCCGCTCCCGCCCAGCTCTCTGCGCGTGCGCGGACAACTGAACTACACCAGTCGCTGCCAGAGGCCAGCACAACAACTGGGCGCCAGAGGTGTGATGAACAGTTCAGTGGCAATCATTGGTTTTTGTTCACGTTTGTTCGTCATCTGTTGTACTGAAGTATGGTGCTGTTTTAAGTGTTAATGTTTATGTACTTTATCAGTATACTGAAGTTGGCCATAAGTGAACCACAATCGTAATGAAGAGGCAAGCTTCCATTCAAAACTTTCCCGCTAAAAAACAAGTGTCAATAAGCCTGTTGGCGATAGTCCTGAAGTCGGTAGTGTTACGAATGGACAAAGTGCAAATGGGCGCGACGGTGACAATGCTGAAGTTGGCTGCGTTGGTAGAACTGCTTCTTGATATGTCGCTACTTCGAGCTCAATTAATGTAGTTCCGGTTATGGAGGATAGTAGGCCGAACCAAGTAAGGAAAAATATCTATGATATTGGAAAATATTGTCAAAACAATTCTGTTCAGTCTTTCACAAACAAACAAAAAAATTTTATGTTAGAAAATGTTTGGAAACCTCAGCCTGGATACAAATTTCCCTCCATTACTAGTTCAAATCATACTAGATCTTTTCAAATGAAGTGGCTAGAAGAATTTACGTGGTTAGCTTATTCACAGGAAAAATCTGGATGCTTTTGCAAGTACTGCGTGTTATTTTCCCATACTGAAAATGTAGGGAAAGGAAATCACCAAGTAGCAGGGACGTTGGTCACTCAGGCTTTTGCCAATCTTAAAAAAGCCAGGGAAATGTTTAGCAAACATCAAAACTTATCCTATCACAAGAAATATGTTTTGATCGCTGAAAATACAAAAGGAAAAGTCTGAAAGTGTTATCAATCAAGTAAATGCCCAAAGAAGACTGGATATTGAGAATAATGGAAAACGGCTAATCCCTATAATACAAACAGTACGACTTTGCGGGAGGCAGCAAATAACTCTAAGGGGTCATCGTGACTCTGGACGAATAAGCCTTGAAGAACCGGACCAAAATGATGGAAATTTTCGATCGTTGTTGAGATTACAAGTAACAACTCTCATTATTGTTCCGTATTGAAGATAACGTTAGGCATAGATATCAAGGATAATTTAATAAAAAACCACCTATTCAGTACTTTCCAAAACAAACAAACAAAAAAATTTTATGTTAGAAAATGTTTGGAAACCTCAGCCTCCATTACTAGTTCAAATCATACTAGATCTTTTCAAATGAAGTGGCTAGAAGAATTTACGTGGTTAGCTTATTCAGAGGAAAAATCTAGATGCTTTTGCAAGTACTGCGTGTTGGAAGGTATTGAATAGGTGGTTTTTTTATTAAATTATCCTTGATATCTATGCCTAACGTTGTTGAGATATTCTTAAAGACCAATTAACGACCAGTGGTGGGAAGATGATGTACACAAGTTCTTTCATTCAAAATAAACTTAATAACACATTCGGTCACACAATAAAAAATTGTAGAAAATGTCAGAAAGTATTTTTTTAAATCCGTTTTAGCAGATGAAACCACTGACATCAGCCAAATCGAACAGTCTTCTCTCTGTGTACATTACGTAGAGGACCAAACTTTCAAAATCAGAGAAGATTTTCTGACATTTGTCCCCGTTTATGACATCACTGGAGTAGGTTTGGCCAACACAATATTGGGGACCTTGTCAACATTAGGGCTTGACCTAAACAAAATGAGAGGCCAAGGGTACGATGGTGCTGGCACGATGAGCGGGCAATTCAGAGGAGTTCAAGCTTCCATCAGAGAAAAGCTACCGTGTACACATTGTTCTTCACACACTCTAAATTTATGTATGTCAGATGCAAGCAAAATACCTTCTATCAGAAACTGTATAAGTGTCATAAAAGAAGTCTGTGGATTCTTTCATATGTCAGCCAAAAGAACCGAAATATTGAAATCAATGATTTCTGAATGTTGTCCAGAACAAAAGAAAAAGAAACTTATTTCACTGTGCGAAACTCGATGGGTAGAAAGGCACGACTCTGTAATTTTATTTAAAGACATTTTGGAGCCTGTCTTTATCTCCCTTTGCAATATAGAAGAGGAATCAAGTGATTCTGCATCTAAGGCCCACACTCTAAGGAGTGCTATTAGTCAATTTGCATTTCTTGTTAATCTTTTTGTTTTGAGCTGGATGCTATCAACCACGCATAACTAATCTGAGTAGTTTCAAAACAAAAATATAGATGTTTCACAGGCCTTGACTAACGTCACGAGTGTCTTACACCTTCTATCAACGGAGAGGGAAAATGCTGATGACTCATTTAAAGCCTTGTATAATAAAGTAAATTACATAAAATAAACTTCATTATAAAGCCCGTATTGTCGTGAGTATACGTTGAAGGTTAGGTCAAATGTTCCACCTTTACAATACTAAGATTCTTTATTAACTAAATATTTACATGATTTTTAATTATATCGGGACATGTTTCGTCTACCTTGTAGACATCATCAGCCATAAAAACTTTTGAGAAAAAGCTACAAGGACAAGGACATAGTAACACATTAAAATAATTCGGATAACCGAATTTGTCATTTAAAATTGACAGGATAATCAATAAAGTTACTAACAAATCCAGTTCAACTTTACTTAGAGAAACAAAAAGAAAAACAGACAAATATGCCACTTTCACTTATACAAATAGTAAGATTTATGATATCACCAACACCCTCAAGAAACATAAGATCAACATTGCTTTTAAAACAGTCAACAATAATACTAAACTTTTTTACAACCAACATAAAATTAACAACACTACGAATAAATATAATAAGTCAGGCGTTTATAAGTTAAAGTGTAACCAATGTTCCGCGAGCTACATTGGGCAAACCGGAAGAGGCTTTTCTGTTAGATATAAGGAACATATCAACGCCGCTAAACATAGAAGGTACTCCGCCATGAGTACTCACATGACAGAATCCAATCATTCCTTCACTTCCATAGAACAGGACTTAAAAATTCTTTATTTTCATAATAAAAGCACTTTACTCAATGTTTTAGAAAACATCTATATTAATATAGATCATAAATGCAATCCCTTTCACAATTTGAATGAAATTTCCGAAACTGCGAACGTAATTTTTGAGGCATTGCTCAATAGTTCTTACTTTGACAAATCCAATAACAAGCTTCCATGTGACGGCTTCCCGCCTACTGATCCTAACCTTCCCCTAATTTCCCCTCATGGCGGCTCCCTTCACACACAACCTCCATAGTTCGCTCTCAGTCAACCACAGGCTTCCACACTGAACTAGTCGCTGTCAGACAGGCGAGAACGTAAGTAATCAGATGTGCCGCACTTCTCATTTTTCATTTTTTCATTAATTTACATCTCAAGACACAAAAAAACTTGCCTATTTTAACACTAACAACAGCCATCTTTCTTATTCTAGGGCCCTCTACTGCACATTCCACATTACGTCATCACGTTCAAATTTTCCACCTAACTTCTCAACAGGAAATGCCAATACTACACCAATAAGACGGCTTTAACATATGCTCGCTAGATTTCTTATACATCGTTATTATCCTATTGGAATGAACATTGTGCAATTCATTATCAAGTCTTCACGACATAACAGAATATTATATATTAACACATCACACAAAAAGGAAGAATTTTAACGCAAAGTTTTTACTGAATCATCCCATATGGACAATTTTAATTTTAATGTCAATGGTATTCTTAAGTGCTGTGCTCAAAACAGTTCTGAATTCTTCACCATTTTAAATGACAAATTCGGTTATCCGAATTATTTTAATGTGTTACTTTGTCCTTGTCCTTGTAGCTTTTTCTCAAAAGTTTTTATGGCTGATGATGTCAACAAGGTAGACGAAACATGTCCCGATATAATTAAAAATCATGTAAATATTTAGTTAATAAAGAATCTTAGTACTGTAAAGGTGGAACATTTGACCTAACCTTCAACGTAATAAAGTAAAGTCATTCGCTGCCAAACTTGACATTAAAGAAGAGATTCCAAGAATTTGCCGCCTTCAAACAGCACGTAGAAACGTCCCTTACACAACAGAAGAAGAATACTATCGAGTAGCTGTTTATGTGCCATACCTGGACGATTTTTGTAACTCACTAAAAGAACGCTTTGAATCTCACAAGGAAACAGTTGCATCCTTACAAAACATCCTTCTGCAAATGTGCATCATAACAGATTTTGGTTCACTGGAGGTTGCTTTTAGTTTCTACGAAGAAGACTGTCACATATAGAGATTGTGCAAAGTGAGTTTATGTTGTGGAAAAAAAAGTGGAGTCAGGAAAATCCTTCAAATCTTCCAAAAATGCCTGTAAGTTCTCTAGAAAAATGTGACAAGACTTTCTTCCCCAACATTTATACCCTTCTCAAATTACTCGCAGTTCTTCCTGTTTCTGTCGCAACCATAGAAAGAACTTTCTCTAGCCTAAGGAGACTGAAGACTTACTTAAGGAACAGCACATCTGAAAGTAGGCTTAACGGGCTTGCTTTACTCTCTATCCACTGAGACATTATAGTTAGTGATGAAGTTCTTGATAAGTTTGCAAGTGTACTAAGAAACCTGGACTTCGTTTTGTAACCATTGGTGTACTGTATGCATGCATGTATGAATCAGCCCAAATCAATGTTTCCTTTTTCCTTTCTAAAGTGTTTGAAATCGTCTGACCTCTTAAATTTACTTAACCTAACCTTACATTAATCTTGCCCCCCCCCCCCCCCCCAAAAAAAAATTATTCTGTGTTCGCCCCTGTTATTTTGTCTCGGTGTTTTCCAAATTCGTACGTTCCTCATCACCAGATGTTTCATTCCAGGCTTGTGTCAATGTCATATGTTACATACACATGTGACCTCCTTAGACTGATTCTGATGGTTCGATCAGCTTCCGCTTCGAACGCTAGCACTGTGCCACGTCTGGGGTGCCATCTGGCGACGAATGAACGTACCATTTCCACTTCTATTATAACGTCCAAATTTCAAAGGGTCATTGTTTAAGAAGCCTTTCTCGTGGTCAGTCGAGATTTCTTCTGAGGACGCAAAGCGCAGTTTTCTGAAAAACGTTAAGAATTTCACCTTATTTTCTTGACACAGCATAAGCCCAAAAGCCTATACAGTATCATGTCTATAAGTACGGGCCGTAAAAGCATTAATGGCAAAATTTTATGAATTGATTGATCATTTTCATAATATTTCATAAGTTTTCTTTATTCATTGATATGGTGAATTAGGACACAATACTTAAATTGTAAAAAGAAAAGGTAGTGTTATATTGTTTTATTCTTTGAACTGACCACTGATGAAGGGAAGAGATGACTTGCCAAAATATGTATGGTAAAATAAATAGTTTTCTTTCATTATAAGATGTATTGACAAGGCGGATTCAAGTAAAACTATTTTAAATAGTTCTATAATAGATTTACTCTAATCTTTGTCGGAACTCGCCCGGAGCAAATTGCGCTGCTTTCCTTTGGATCTCTTTCAGTTCTCGAATCAAGTAATCATGGTGAGGGGTCCCATACTCTGAAACAATACTCCAATTGGGGTCTTACCAGTAAATTATATGCCATCATTATTTACAATCCTGTTTTTGTGATTACCCTAATGAAGATATTTTCTGATATTAACACCCAGATACAGTACAGTACAGTGATCTCCATGAGGTACTTTCACTCCATTAACACAGTAATTACAGCACTTTACCTCTTGGTGAAACGTACAACCTGACATTTCACTCTGTTTACCATTGTGCCACTGTCTGCTGCCCATCTCACAACTTCACAGAGGTCTTTTTTCAGTTGCTCACAATCCTGTAATTTATTTATTACTCTATGCGGGATAAAATAATTTGAAAAACCAGTTATGTGCAAACTTTAGAATAAAAGCTTTGCACAACATTCACTCTTCTCCATTTCTTCCTGAATGATAAACATTCCATGTGGGTGGTGGGGATAAAGGTAGAATAACTTGTCTCCTCCCAACAGCTCTTCGTCCTCGTAGGTGTTTGTGATAAAAGTATAAACTCAAGAACTTCATCTGGTAAGTCAGAGATGTTCACGCTGGGCATTTCGTCCCATGAGCACACAGCATTGTAAGTGGGCAGGCAGGCAATGAACGTGTATTATTTAGCCACAGAGACATTGTGGTTACGTCACAGGTCATGATGGTCAATATGCTGGTCAAAGACCTGCTGGTCAGACTCTATCACTGTAGCAATACTCGCGTTCGAAACGGTGACAGAAACTAATGATAAAGAGAGGGCCTTGCCAAAGCTCAATATAGAGAGCCAGTGGTTAGAACAATACTTTTTTATGCTAGCAGTGGACCGTGAGAAATGCCTGCTATGAGGGCAGTCTGTTATATCAAAAAGGTATAATGTAGATTACCACTATATAGTGAAATAAGCTCATTTGCATGATAATTTTGAAGAGTATGTTCAAATAAAAATAGTTGAAGATAGGTTCTAAATACTATTTTCAGAAACTCAACGAAGAGGGAAAGTCACAAAACACTAGAACACTGTGCAAAATGAAGCATAAAACTTTTTGAATTATGTATTACATTTTATTAAATGGATAATAGGAATTTTAGTGGAAATTCTGTCATTCCTATCAAAGAAATTGTAAGTCATAGGTTGCACGCTTCAGCACTATCCTTGTACAGTTTTTACAGTTGCTTAAAAGAAAAAAGAAGAGGAGCACATGGTGGTGTAAAACGTTCCTCGCGGATACATATATTTTTCAGAAACAATTCAACCTATAGGTATGTTTGTTGTGAGTATCCACAGAGTCATTATGTACATGCAAGGTGAATTATTCAGAAATGGAATCTTGTAAAGCTACCAAAGAAATAGTTTGCAGTTCTGGAATGCCTAAATTAAACTGCTTCCAAAAATTTACGATGAATTGAGGAATAGTCCATGATATGCACAAAGCACACTAGGGCTGAAACGCTGGCAACCAGGAATGAGTTAGCTGGAAAATTTATGATGTCCAATATGGATAAGCTATATTGGTATTATACATTTACTCATTTGGGACAAATATTTCATGTTCCCTATGCGTTCAACATCTCTATCAGGAATAGTCCCTCGAGCTCCTACCATTAATTCTATCACTTTAATGCCCTTTTAACCCAAATATTTTATAATAAATTATGGTCGGTTCATAGATCAGCTTCTTTCCACAGTCAACATCTTCTGGCTGATCTGTGAAATGTTAAAACGAACTGGGGGATATATTATATACCCCACACCATCCGATTCCTTGTAGGCTATGATGTCGGTTCTACTGTTACTGTTAAGTGTGAGGAACATACAATACCATGCACTCATTCTCCGTGTGACTGACTATGTATTGTAACAAAACTTTAAACATCTCGGTTTTCTTTTAATGTGTACATATAGGAAAATTCAACCAGGTTTTTTTTATATCGAGCGCAGTATAAATCACATAAGATTATTTGAAAAAAAAAAAGTTTTTCTTGCTATTATAGTGTCCTTTTTATGCTGTACTCTAATCAATATTTAGTTGAAAATGGTGCTTAGGTCATATTTACAACTTTATGGTCTCAAGGCTCTCCCTTACCACTGTCAAGGGTCATCTAACCATAAGCAAAAGTGAGAATATCTCAAGCGAAAATCAATACAATTCATTATTTAAAAATTATGAGCACTGCCATACCATTTGTATCCACCAAGACACTAACTTCATGGATATCCATACAGGGCTGTATTCATAACCTTTTGATATAAAGATTGTTGTTGTTGTTGTTACTATTTTGCTTTACGTCGCACCGACACAGATATGTTTTACGGCGACGATGGGATAGGACAGGCCTAGGAATTGGAAGGAAGCGTCCGTGGCCTTAATTAAGGTACAGCCTCGGCATTTGCCTGGTGTGAAAATGGGAAACCACAGAAAACCATCTTCAGGGCTGCCGACAGTGGGGCTCGAACCCACTATCTCCCGATTACTGGATACTGGCCGCACTTAAGCGACTGCAGCTATTGAGCTTGGTGATATAAAGATTGTGACAAGTGGAAAGATGCCCCTTCGCTTTGGCACCATTAAAAGAAACTGGACCACATTCATTTACCCATTTTATAATCCATCATAACTATTTCAAGGTTCAAGTATAATGCATTTCTCAGAGAAAAATATTTTAATTCTTCATACATTCTGAAATATGTATCTCTAGTTTTTCATGTCCCCATTGCGAATACTAGTGGGGAAACTAACCCTTTCAATCATCCATGAACTGTAAATAATTGCATAAATATTCTTGGTATACTTTTGAACATGCCACCAGTAAATATAATCCTACTTCTACAAAGAATTTCAATGTTTCTCACTGTAGCACAGATCAAAATTCTGTTAGGATTACCTACACACAAATAAAAAATTAGGAGCAGCTCACCTCTGTTCTTCTATATACACATAAAATAACTTGTCCTGACTGACTGATTCATCATCGCCGAGCCAAAACTACTGGTCATAAAGAAATGAAATTTTGGGGATACATTCATATTAAGATATAGGTGCTTGCTAAGAGAGGAGTTTTGGATATTCGCTAAGGGGGTGAAAAGGGGGGTGAAATTTTAAAATGAGTGTATCTATATCTCAAAACTTTAAAAGTTTACACATGTAAAAATTGGTATTTAGAATCTTCTTTAAAAATAAGGAAATGCGTATTATTTTGTTTTTAGAAAATAGGAGGGGTGAAAAAGGGGTTGAATGCCTTTAATCAGGATACTGGTACTTATATCTCCGAAACTGAACATATTACAGACCTGAAAATTTGTACTTTTGATCTCTTTTAAAAATAAAGAAACACATATTTTTTTGTTTTTGGAAAATCCAATTAATGGGAGGGTGAAAAGGGGGGTGAATTTTTAAAATGAGTGTATCTATATCTCAAAACTTTTGAAGTTTATAGATGTAAAAATTGGTACTTAGAATCTCCTTTAAAAATAAAGAAACACATATTCTTTGTTTTCAGAAAATCCCAATAGGAAGGGTGGAAAAGGGTGAAAAATTGGTTGAATGCCTTTAATGAGGCTACTTATATTTCAGACCTGAAAATTGGTATTTGGGATCTACTTTAAAAATAAAGAAACAGGTTTTTTTTTTTTTTTTCGTTTTTGGAAAATCCAAATATGGGGGGTGAATTTTTAAAATGAGTGTATGTGCATCTTAAAACTTGAAAAGTTTACAGATGTAAAAATTGGTATTTAGAATCTCCTTTAAAAATAAACAGCCATGTATTTTTTGTTTTCGGAAAATTCCAATAGGAGGGGTGAAAACGGGTGAAAAAGGGGTTGAATGCCTTTAATAAGGTAGTTATATCTCAGAAACTGACGATATTACGGACCTGAAAATTAGTATTTGGGATCTCTTTTAAAAATAAAGATTTTTTTTTTTTGCTTTTGGAAAATCCAAATAGTGGCGGGTGAAAAGGGGGTGGATTTTTAAAATGACTGTATCTATATCTCAAAACTTTAAAAGTTTGCACATGTAAAATTGATTTTTAGATTCTCCTTTAAAAATAAAGGAACACGTATTTTTTGTTTTTTGTAAATTCCAATAGGAAGATATTACATAACTGAAAATTTTTATATCGTCCCTACTCTGGCAAACAAGCGAATCTGCAAATTGTCAAAAGGTTAGAGGAGCTGAAAGAAGTTGTGATTACTCATGTCAAATCAATTTTTATATTTAATTACTGGTTTCATGTGTTAGGCATAAGGAACGAGTTGCAGATGTGAGACTTTGTCAGAGGGTAGACAATATTTAACCAATAAAATCTACACCAAAACTTCAGAAGTACAGATTCCCTAGTTTGTCACTTTCGCTAGTTTGCCAGAGTGGGGATGATATGGGATCTCCTTTAAAAACAAAGAAACATGTAATTTTTTGTTTTTGGAAAATCCAATTAATGGCGGTTAAACAGGAGTGACAAATTGGGGTGAATTGTTTGAAATCTACACAATACCTACGAAACATAAAATGTTACAGACGTAAAAAGTAATCTCCTGTAAATGTAAAGAAACATAGGTGATTTGTTTTTGGAAACTCCACTTAAAGGGAACTAAAAAGGGGGTGAAATTTTAAAATGAGAATGTCTACAGTATATCTCAAAAACCTTACTGTTACAGAAGTGAAAAATGGTAATTTTTTATCTATATTAAAAATCAAGAAACGTGTATTTTTTGTTTTCCGAAATATCACCTGGGTGGAGGGGGGGGGGGGTAAAAGTGACTGAAAATGGTGTTGAATTCTTTTAATTAGGCTAATGATATATCAAAAATGAAGATGTTACAGACATGACATTTGATATTTGGAATCTGCTTTAAAAGTAAAGAAACACGTATTCTCGGAAAATCCAATGAAGCAGGGGGGGGGGGGGGGGTGAGGTGAAAGAATTGAAAAATTGACTTAATTGTATGAGAATACTTACATCTAATAAAAACTAAAGTTGTTACAGACGTGAAAATTGATATTTGGATCTCCTTTAAAAACAAAGAAAAACGCGTTGGGGGAGGGGTGAAATCATCTTGGGGGGGGGGCGGGAGTGAAAAGGAGTTGAATTCTTTTCATGAGGACACATGAATCAAAAACCGAAGAAGTTAGAGTTGTGATAATTGGTATTTAGAAGATCCTTTACTATTAAAGAAATAAGTTTTTTGCCGGAAAATTCACTTGGGGGGGGGGGGGGAGGGAGGAGTCTGAAAGGAAGTGAAAAGAAGTGAATTATTTTTATGGGGATACTTATATCTCAAAACTGAGGGTAATAGACGTGAACATTGGTGTTTGGAATCTTCTTTAAACATAAAGAAACATGCCTTCCTTTAATTTTTTGTGGGGGGGGGGGTTAAATAAACTTAACGGCGGTGGGGTGTAGTAGGAGGTGAGAACAATTGATTTTACTGTTCATAATTTACTTATAAGGAGCCTCCGTTGCTCAGGCGGTAGCGTGCCGGTCTCTCACAGCTGGGTTCTGTGGTTCAAATCTCGGTCACTCCATGGGATATTCGTGCTGGACAAAACGGAGGCGGGACATGGGTTTCTCCGGATACTTCAGTTTTCCCGTGATCATTCATTCCAGCAACACTGTCCAATATCAATTCATTTCATTTGTCATTCATTATCCATTGCCCCAGAGGAGTGCGACAGGATTCGGCAGCCGGCACAATTCCTGTTGTTGCCGCTAGACGGGGGCTTTATTCATTCCATTCCTGACCCTGTCGAATGACTGGAAACAGGCTGTAGATTTTCGATGTACTTATTCTGATCATAAAACGATCATTTTTAATCTCTCCTGGGTTCGTTTTCAAGAGCCATCTTTTTCTTTGGAGAACATTCTTAGATTACAGTAGATTCTCCTGGCATATAAATAAAAATTCAAACACCTTTGAAATAAACTATAGGAATGAGATTGACCGTCCAATTGTTCACCTCTATAATAAGGTCAATAATGCACGGAAGTATATCATTCGTATCGCCAGAAATTCCACACACTTGCCTACGTGCGACAATGGTGCTGGTCACATTGTCAACAATGACAATGGCAGCAGATGTAATTTACCACCAAGTAGCGGTCTTGCATCTTGCTGTGGGGCCCAGAACATCTATAATAATAATAATAATAATAATAATAATAATAATAATAATAATAATAATAATAATGTTGTTCTGGACCGTCGTCAAATGTGCAGACTGCACTGGAAACGGGTCCTGGACGGGTGATGACTAAGAATACAGTCCAGCCGCGGGTTCAGTACCACCAAGGCACCCAATACGACACCACGCCAGATCTCCTGAAGGATTTGATCCATATTAAAAATGCTTATAGGAAAAGATGGCAAAGATTTAGGGACCCAACTGACCAGGTGGAATACCTGAACGTAGCCCGAGAAGTACAAAATCAATTGCTGGAAAGAAAGATTGAAAAATGAGAGGAGATTTGCCGTAATCTATTAGAAAACGAGTCAGATTGCGAATTTTGGTGGATTCTCTCAGAAAACCAGTCAGATCGCGAATTTTGGCGGATTATATATAAAACAATAAGCTTTCAATTATAAATTTCAGTATAATACCGTAGCGAAGCACGGGTATCTTGCTAGTATTGTTATATGTATATTCTAACACTGTATGCTGCACTGACTGCATGTCACTGATCTGTGCCAATTCTGAGCCCTAGTTAAAATTTTTCCTCAGGTTATTGCAGTCTGTTAAAATACATAAAGCCGGGCTGTGTGGCTCAGACGGTTGAGGCGCTGGCCTTCTAACCCCAACTTGGCTGGTTCGATCCTGGCTCAGTCCGGTGGTATTTGAAGGTGCTCAAATACGACAGCCTCGTGTTGGTAGATTTACTGGCACGTAAAAGAACTCCTGCGGGACTGAATTCCGGCACCTCAGCGTCTCCAAACACCGTAAATGTAGTTAGTGGGACATAAAACAAATAACATTATTATTATTTAAAATACATAAAAGTTTTTTATCCTGGATATCATTCAAAACTATATGCATAACACTCTCTGGAGGTTCATTCGGATGCTCGGTAGCTCTTCTCTTTATTGCTGTGAACTGTTTCTGTTCTAGCTGCATCTACAGTGTTCCCTTCATGTAAATGCAGTTCAGTCCCATCCCATAAAATACTGTAGTTATCACCTCAAAACTGTTATCACTTGTGCAGTGCACATTGCATTCATGCCTTTGTATGCTATGTTTCACTGCTTACCTTACTCTGTTAAGAGTCAAGAGTCAGCTAATACAGTAGTCTACTGCTAAAATTTTAAAATATGTAACTCATTGCTGTTTTGTGAGAATTAAGAATTTATTTGTTCCATTGTTGAGGAATTGCCTCAGAAAATTCAATTCACAGTTGGTGTTGAATTTGATTGTTGCCAGTATTTCAGTAGTGTGTCATAAATTTGTGTTTTGAATGTTTTTGCATTGGAAATTGCTGTTCTATTATATCTGGACTTAAGTATTATTATAACACTAGAATGGAAAACCTCATTGCTATGAAACTTTGTATGTAACGTAAGTTACTTCTCAATTTTTTTCATTTGACCATTTTTCTTTAGACATATTTATACTCAGCATTTTTGTGTTTGGACATATTTATATTGGAAATTTTTGTTTCACACAATTTTGCTTGGACATTATGACTACAGCTGAAAATGATCCTCCTCTCTCAGTTTTGAATTCCCAACCTGACACTCAATCCTCTTTGGTTTCTTCCCTGTTGACATCATTGTAGTTGTAGAAAATGCTAATATTCGTATCAAACTTGTCATCATTTCTACACCTAGCTTTGTTTTCTATTTTCTTCTTGTAACATTATATAGTGACTGAGCGTAATTCCAGTTGTATTGGTGTTTCTAAGGTTCGTCAGTCATTAGAAGTCCTGTCACAGCTGATCGTAATGGAAGGGGAAGATGTAGTTCCCCAGCAGGGGCAGCAACAACAACAGGAACAACAGAAGAAACAAGACAGCAATGAGCTGCCTCAAGACAGACACAGTTAGCAGTGGGCTCAGGTCAGCGCTGCTTCCTAACTTGCCCTGCCTCGACTAAAGCAGGTTGACACAACGAAGACACGAAACTTATTCCATTTGCACGCATTGGTAGGACCAATAGTTGAGGAAAGTAGGCACAGTAGAGACTATTCAGCATTCTGATTTTGGTCCTTAGTGATACTGATGCAGTAATTCATCCTCAACTGCAGGGACTGCCTTAATTGTACGCTGTGTTAATATTGTTCTGTTTTGTTAAACACTGCTCACTGTCTTACTACAGAAAACTGCTGTTTATCGTCAAAAATCTATTTAAGAAAAGATAAATCAAAACTCCCTCCACACGATTCAAGGAGTGATTATGAAGCCTTGCTTTTAATTTCACATAAAACTTTATGAGAGTGCACGCAGTTGTGACATAACATTGCCAAAGGAGCGCACGGGTGCTGACTTAGTACAAAGAAGAGCAAGATGACGAGTGTGAAAGTGTTAAATGGGAAGTGAGGTTACTGACTGCGTAACGAACAGAACAACCAAAAGAATGTGTGGTGCTGTAAAGTGCAATGAATAAATTAATATATGAAGAAGACACTTAGAAAACAATAAAACTATTATATAACTTATTGAACATACTGTATCTGTGATAACTGGAAAGGAACTTGAAGGATGTAATATTTGTGTGTCCCTATTTTTGAATTCAAACTGGGATCAAAGTCAGGTGAATTCCTATTAAGTTCTGCAGAGGCTTAAACTTTACATCACCTGGTGCTTTGTTCTTTGTTAGAGTTTCCTTGATCCAATCTACTGACTAGGTTATCATCATATTTTTTTGTCTTGATTAGAACTTCTATGGCCCAGTTTACTAGACATAAATATCTTTAGGATTTTTACTGTTTAAATAGACTAAAAAGCTGAAATTATGTACATTTTACTAAGAAATAGGGTTTAAATCCTGAAAAAAATGAAGGAAGGTCATGAAGAGTTGCGTTGAAGATGGTAAGTGTGGTCATCGGGAAAAATGTCCAGAACTTCATCTTTTCTTGTACTTTTCATATTTTGTAAACCTAAAAGACTACCATAAGATTTGTTTCTGTGCTTCTGATATAATTTGTGTGATATACAGAGGTAAATAAACAGTTACTTTGTTTCCTACCTCTAATTGCTTACCATTGTTTTTTCCTGAAATCTCTCAAACGGCCTTTTATATTTTGGTCCTTCGTGGTTCAGTAATATTTCGTCTAGTGTGGAGAGTTTATTCTCTTTATTATTTTCTAAGAATGGGTTCTTATAATACACATGCATCTCTTATAAGGCAAAAAGTTTTATATTCCTTTCCAAAACTTTATCACAATTTTAATATAATTGCATAGAATAAATGATGAAGATTATGTTAGTCTCCAATATATTTTACTGTGAAAAGAGAAATAAAGTTCAACTGAGTAGCTACCTTGAAGAACATAGATAGTTATATAACTTAGTGGTCATTCTGCATACACAAGTAATTAATGTTTGCTACTGAGACTGAAATATTATACAGTTTAAATTAAGTATTTCAACAGCAGTTATGTTAGTGTAGCTCAGTCCTGTTACAATACTATATAGACCATTTTTAATACTTTCTTCTTTCTTGGCTGAGTCACTTAGAAATGGTATGTTAAGATGCTCCAAGAAGAGTATTACGGTGTTGTTCGGGGCTACTACTCGACTACGTAGACAATGCAGAGTGAATAAGTAAAGATACATACAATAATAATAGTAATTTAATGAGTAAGAATCCAATAAAATAACTCGTGGTGAATAATTTACATTTCCTTGCACAAAATTTTCCGGTAGAGATGAACAAGTAAGTTGATGTTTACCTCAATGAAACTGGTACCCGTTTATTTCTCATATCTGTAGAAGGAATATGTAGCATCCCATGTTCTTTGATGGTTTTTATAGCTGTGAAATATAATGTGAATATACAAGATCAAAAGCTAACACATGCCAGAAACATTGTCTTGCCCTCTCCAGAATGTTCTAAATGTTATATGAACATATAGTATCAGAAGTTAATACATGCCAGAAATGTCTTGCCCTTTCCAGAATGTCCTAAATCTAATATGAACATAAAGGACCACAAGTTAATACGTGCTAGAAATGCTGTTTTGCCCTCTACAAAATGTTCTAAATGTGTTATGAACACAAGCTAATACATGCCAGAAACATTGTCTTGCCCTCTCCAGAATGTTCTTCTACACTATACACGAACATCAAGCTAATCAATTTACAAAAAAAAAGATTTTAGCAACACTTGTTGTAGATATGTTAAGAATAGATAGCATAATAATGGAAAGGATTTTACAGCAAATTTGGTCATCACTCTTTCTTCTTTTCCCTAGTTGTATATCTGCCCTCAACAGACACTCCCAGGTATCTAAAAAGAGTATTGCCTCTGCTTATGTATGTGGGCCACTGGGATGTTCTTCCTCAAGATAGTTCGAACAATTACAAGAGCTTTCTGTACATGACGCTCTTCATCATGCTGTTTGACGTGCTCATATCAGCGGAGTTATCTTCCAGTTTCTTATTGATAGTAATGATAATGAAGGATCCTTCCTCAAGCTCATTATGCATTGGTCATTCAGAGTAATGCCCGCAGACAACTGCAGCATTCGCATCTCTGTTGGTTAAGAAGGAAGCCATACTTTCCAGTGTCAACTCAGTTAAATGTAACTTAAAAGCTTTTCAGTCTATCGAACATATAAGTTAAATATACATATTACACTATAACAAACCTGTATTTTTATTCCTTGTTTAACAATGTTTTTAACAAGTATGCTATAATATCTATATTTAACTTGTGTGTTCGACATGCAAGGTACCTGCCAGTGATCGCCATTTCATCCAGCCAACATTAATTCAATGTTAACATTGTCATGTCCCAGGGACTCTCAACTTGGCAGCATGGGTTGGTGATCATGGGGCCCTTAGCTGAGTCCGTACATTGCTTCCGCTTACTTGTGCCAGGCTTCTTGCTTCCATCTATCCTATCCGACCTCCCTTGGTCAACTCTTGTTCTTTCCTAACCCCAACAGTATTATAGCATTCAAGGCTTAGGGAGTCTTTCATTTTCATGCCTTTCATGGCCCATGTCTTTCTTTGACAGATATCTTCCTGTTTCAATCCCTTACATTTGTTCCTTCTGATTAGTGTTAATAGAGGATGGTTGCCCAGTTGCACTTCCTCTTGAAATGATAATCACCACCACAACAACTTAGCATTGTCATCAATTGTGGCATCACATTGGAGGTAATGACAGTGATAGTGTTATGCGGACCAAACCGCTTTGGCTCTACGAAGTTGAAGAGCAAGTATTCCGAACACTGAGTAAGTTTCTCTCCTCTGATGCTTTCCATCATTTTAAGGCCCCCTTGATCATTAATATATGGTTTCCACTTGACCTGGTGGCAATGATTGTTATGGTGTCAATTCTATATAGTGTTATGGTGTCAATTCTATATAGTCTGACACCCTGGTTAGCTGATTCGAGTTTCGTTGGTCGAAAAAGGAATTCACCATCAGAATGTTGGTCAGCAGAATAGGAGAGGTGGTGGTATACAATCACTAGATTGCATGCCAAAAGCCTGGATTCAATTCCAAACCTCTCCACAGTGTTCATGTGGAGTGGGGGCATATGACACTGTTGATGGCATCCATCAGATGAGGACATTAAGCCTTAAGCAGACCCTTTGGTACTATTCTACAGGAGTAGGCTAAATGCCAGCACTGGGTTTCATCCCTCTCCCTTCCTGCTATCATGTATCATGTCTTTCATTTCGTTAACTCTTCTGATGAAACTGACATCAGGAAAGGCATCTGACCATACAAACTCACTATAAAGATTCATCTCATTCCATACCTGACCCCATACAGAAACTGGATAAGGGTTGGAGAGACACTATCTGTTTCCTACAGTTTTTGCTGTGCTAGAATTGCCTAGTGTATAGTACATGATGCAACAATTTCTAAAAAGAATTTGAGTAGTGAGAAAGACAGTGTAGGGTCCACTACTTTGCACCTCATTCTCCATTTGGTTCTGTTAAAGGTATCATCAGGTCTTAACATCCATGAGTGGGTTGGCGACCACAGGGCCCCTAGCTGAGTCCTGGCATTGCTTCTACTTACTTGTGCCAGGCTCCTCACTTTCATCTATCCTATCCGACCTCCCTTGGTCAACTCTTGTTCTTTTCCGACCCCGGCGCTATTAGGTTTGCGAGGGGTAGGGAATCTTTCATTTTCACGCCCTTCGTGGCCCTTGTCTTTCTTTGCCTGATACCTTCATTTTTGAAGTGTCAGATCCCTTCCATATTTTCCCTCTTATTAATGTTATATAGAGGATGGTTGCCTAGTTGTACTTCCTCTTAAAACAATAATCACCACCACCACCACCACCACCACCACATGACATCCATGATCTTCATGTCTTCCTTCGGACGATCAAGCTACCATTTCTCGTAACGGCCATGTGGTCGCTTTCATCCTGGGTTTTACTGGACAGTTGTCTTAATAATCAATTGAGCGTCTCTTCTTATGACATGTCCATACCATCTGAGACTGGCTTCTTGCATCTTGTCCAAAAATGGTGCAACTCCCATCTATTATCTGATATTGTCATTTCTGACATGATGGAGTTTCATATGTCCTTTCATGGAGGGCTTACTCATGTCTGATTGAGGCTAGGTTGGCCAGCATTCTAGACCAAAGAGTGCAACATCCATCATGATAGGATGCTACTTATTTAATTTTGTCTTTCTTGTAGAGAGGTAGAGAACTTCTCCATTCTTTTCACTGATAAACAAGTGTTCAAAATTTGTGCGCTTTATTTTCTTAATTCTGTGTGTTCTTGTGTTGTATCCTTACCCATTAAATTACTTGTATTCTCATGAAGGAAATATTTTTTTATTTGCAATATGTGCTGGTATTACTTTCAATGTTCTCTTGCAGTTTTTACAAGCCAGAGATTTTGGGGTGCTGTAAGATCATATATTAAACTTGATGTTCTCTACAGTGTATATATTTTCTGTTTTGTCTCTAACTTTAGTCACATTTACTTCTTAAAGTAACAATTGTGATAGAATTTTTGTAACAAAACCTACTTCCTTCAAAATGGCTAACATAGCGTGCATTGAACTCGCTAGTAGTCTGTCTGTAATTTATATAAGAATATGCTAATATCCAGATAAACATTACATTTTCCTGTTTTTGTTGGATTTTATTTTTGTAATGCAATGCATAATATGGTATTAAGGGTAGAGGCTGAATGCTATGTACTTACATAGAAAACTGCAGAGAAAGTGGGTGATTATAGTGTCAGTAAACTGATGTCATGTACTGTATTTAGAAACTTGTTAGATACTGTTTAATCCAATGAACACATTCCACAAGGAACTTGCATAGCTATTTCAATATTAATAGCTAGAATCTAGGGCTGAGTGGTAGCTATTTAGAAAATAATCAAGATATTTCTATAGATTGGATCATGGTGAAAGATTACATGATAAAAGTCTGTATGGGAGTTGTTGACTGTAAGTGAGCACCAGGTTTATATAGTATACATGATATGAACTACAATAAGCAACTTTCTTGACTTCCCTGTCCTTCCCATACTATTTGCATTCTTGTTATTTATTGATTTAGAGGTAATTATTTCCCTAGAAACCAAACAAATTCTTGTTAATAAGAACCACACCCCTGTGATATGTTCTTATACAATTTTGTGATATAATCACATAGATAATAGGTTGTAGCAATTCCAGCTTTTTTCAGTATTATCTTTCTAATAATTGCAGGATGGTTTGTTTTCAACATTTTTGTACTGCCGAATTATGCAGAAGTAAATACAGTACTTGTTATTGCTGAATGTTTACTCTATATTGCATGTTATACCTTATTCTTAATGTAATGAAGACTGGTATGTGCGCATTTTTTCATCATGATAGAATGTTGCTTATTTCGTTTTGTCAGCAGTTTTTCATAATCAACGGTTACCATTGACCAACCAAGCCTCTTAGGAATCATTTCTATGTACCCACCATCTCTCATCCCTTGCTGTTTTCTCATTTAGCCTCTTTCTAACAAATATTACTCTTTGTCCCTTGGTCTTTGTGTAGGTTTCTTTTCATTTCATTCACATAAACCTTTCTTGAGTTATTCATTATTCTCTTCACCATTATCTTCTTAACAAAATGCTTGTAACCTTGATAATGGGATCTCCTAGCTTACACACTACCAGTCATCAATAATTTATTTGACTCTTGCCCTGGCATGGGGGTTGGCAAAACTGCCTTCTGTCTAGTGTTCAGGTAACAAAGCTAGCTATTATAATTATTATTATTATTATTATTATTATTATTATTATTATTATTATTATTATTATTATTATTATTATTATTATTATTATTAAAATACAAGAATAATAATGTGTTACACTAGCCAAGGCACACTCATTATAATGTGTAATTACTAGTCTTGAGCAAAATAACTATCTGTTATGTTACAATTTTATCTTTAACTTTGCAAAGTTCTCATTGTACTTCCTTGATGTTTCAACATGTAACCCCATTCGTCTTTGCAGAGAACTACATTTAGTAAAACGTTCCTTTAATATTTCTTGAGTATTTTTTCCAAGCACAGTAAGTTATCAATAAGCAATTCCTTTATCAGTCCTTCAAATTATCATATGCAAATTAACTATGCAACAAAGTTAATAAAAATTGAAAATAGAGGATGAATGAAAAGCCACCTCCTGATGTTTTATCCTGGACTTTTTTCCTTTCGGAAAATGAACACATATGATCTGCATGTTTATCCTTGTGAACTTTTTCCATTATTATCATAAATAATCCAGCTCCTTGGCTGAATGATGGGCATATTGGCCTTCAATTTGGAGGCCCTTACGTTCGATTCCCAGCTGGATCAAAGATTTTAACTGAATACCAAATGGGGTTTTTCTTGATCTTAATACACTTATCTATATACACCATACAACCAACTCCCCACAGAAACTGCAATAGTGAATACAATTCTCCCCATAGTGCTGGCATCTGAAAGGGCATCTCTGGCCGTAAAACTGGGCCAATCTATATTGAGTGCCGACCCCAATAAACTTGGACAAAGGTCAGGAAGTAAATAATCATCATACATAATAGATTATAATAGAAGCTGCCAGGAAAATATTAACTGCCAGCGTGTCTTTCATTGGGGGTGACAGATGTTTGAAAAGAAAGTAATGAATGCATGTTTAGAAATTAATTTTTGAAAGCAGACCATCTTGTTTTAATGTAGTGGTAGAGCACCTTATTTCAGTTTAACTCCAGATGGTGCATGGTTCTTAATGTGATTTAATATGTACATAGAGAAAAAGTGGAAGAACTGTTATTACCTCTATTCTCTTTGACTTGCATTGCAACTTATATTGTACGGTAACACTAAAATGATGAAAGTGAGCAGAGATGTCTCAGTTATTAATTTATCCTGTAATTTCTCTATATATTGTTATGCTGGAGACTTTTGCAGTTCACTTTAGTCTTACCGGTAGGCTATATGTTTCTGTATTTCTTTCCTTAACTTGAGATGTTTTAAGTTATTCAATCTGATAGCTAGAAAAACTTTTTGTTTCACTTCCGTAAAAAAAAATGGTACCAGTAATGTAATATTAATTGACTGTGTAAGCCACTTGGGCGAGATTTATTTATTTACTTAATTGATGACTGCTGTTATATATGAAGTCTCAACTGATACTGAGATTGTCAATGTAGAAACATCTGTTTTACAACTTAAAAGCATAGCAAAGTGGAAAATATCAGTGTGAAAGATAGCCAAGTTTTAAGACATCAGTATAACTTGCATGTAACTACCTCCACACTATTGTACATACTGTAGAAAAGATTTCTCAAACTCTGGGTCATGGATATTTTTCACTTTTACCACTCCTGTGCAATTACCACATCCATACACATTCCCTGAACAAGTTGTGAAATGAAATTCACATGGCCCAGGTTTGGGATATGCTGCCAAATTGTTAATTGTTTATTCTTGTTAAAAATATCAGTAGTTTCTGTTTGAAATATGATTTTTATAGAGACAATTCAAACTTTAATTTTATTGATTTAATTAACAATTATTGTGTGTATGATTGCTGGAATTGAGAATAGAAGAGAAAGCCATGTCTCTCATTATTCATGGTTACCTACTGAAATAAAGGAATTTACCAACAGTATCATGATATAGTGTAAATATGTATAGCCCATGAAACTAAATACCTTATTATTTAATAATGAACTGCTAAAACTCTTCCTCATAGGTAACCAGTCAACATAAAAATAAAATGATTTCCATGAAAATAATTACTTTGCATTAAAATACATTCATTCTACACATTGAATACTCAAGCTGTTCTTCAGTGGATTGTTAATTTATGAACTTGGAAGTTTTCAGTAGAATGAAGATACTGGTATGTCAGTTCCATTTTGAAATGTCAAAAAAAAAAAAAAAGCTACTAATAATTAATCTAAAAGAGTTATACGAGTGTGCATATATGGTAGTAGGATAATTTCATTTTGAAGTGGAGGAGGGATGTATTTTAACTAAAATTTCAGGGTCTTACCTAAATGTATGGAAAACTTATCCGGATCATTGATTTACACATGGTACTTGTAGTTAATTCAACAACTTTTATAGATTTACGAACAGAATAGGTTCCTTTTTAAAGTAAAAGTGAAAATATACATTATATATACATCAAAATTTGTTCCGATAAGTTTATCTTGGCAACTTCTAGTTGACAAAGCCTACTGTATATGAGTCCTCCAGTTGTAAAACCCGTTATGTCCATTAAAAAAAAAAAAAAAAAAAAAAAAAAAAAAAAAAAAAAAAAAAAAAAAAAAGAGTTATAACCGCCATTGTATGCAGCTCATAAAAATACACAATCCAGTAATGTAATACCTGAGCAAAGGCCGTTTTATCCATACGTTTAAAGGTGACAAATAACGGAACTGCTGCAGAAGTTATGTCCAGCGTGTGTTAAGCAGGAAAGCTCGTTATGCCCCAGAAACCTGTAGAGGATCATACATGAACAGAATCAGGCAACTGTGTGATAAGGGGTGAAGTAAACTATAACAGCGATTTTGGTGGAAGCAAAAAGCATATTGAAGCATTGGAAACCCTTTTCTGCTATTGTGTCAGTACCGGTGGAGGAAGGGGTTCCTCTTAAGAAAGAAAAGCTCAACGACCTGCACACATTGCTGACCAAATATTACTGGAAAGAGTGGATAAGGAACGATGACCTCATGTTTACAAGGTACTGTTTGACCAGCAGCAAAATTGAAACAGTGAAATGCCAGACTACGACATTGATGTGGGAGATTTTGTTGAGGACAATAATGGATTGTTAATATAACTATACTGACCAAATATTACTGGAAAGAGTGGATAAGGAACGATGACCTCATGTTTACAAGGTACTGTTTGACCAGCAGCAAAATTGAAACAGTGAAATGCCAGACTACGACATTGATGTGGGAGATTTTGTTGAGGACAATAATGGATTGTTAATATAACTATACAAAATGTTAAAGAACTTATAAAACGTTTTGAATGAGTGATGATTTCTTGATGTAATCATTAAATCAAAGAATGGGGATTAAATATCAAAACATTATATCCTAACCTTAAAATTATTTCCATTCATGCTATTTTCATAGTGTAATAGTGTCAAACATAGCTAATAAAACACTTTCACCATAAATCTGCACACTGTGTTCCATATACTGCTGCACATATCTTTTATCTCCATAAAACTGCAGCAAAACTAGTTATGTCAAATTTGGTGGGTTTTTTTTTTTTTTTTTTTTTTTTTGCAAAAATAATGGGTTCTATAAGTTAAATTTTGTGGAGATTTTGCAGTATGACAAAGATGAACGCTTACTGTTTAATTACAAAATTTCAACCTCCTATCTTTGTCGCATAACAAATGACAGTTTTTTTTGCGCTTCCTGAAAAATTTGTTTGTCTGCACATAACGGGTTTTGCAACTGGACGACTCGTATAAACTATTTGAGGTTATGTTCCTATTATTATTATTATTATTATTATTATTATTATTATTATTATTATTATTATTATTATTATTATTTATTGACTCCTTGAAAACATTTCATGGACTTTGCATTATTACACAATGGGGTTACTTTGCTCCATGGGCTCAAACTTTGCTCCACCTGAAGAAAATTATTTATTGTTTCATGGATGTCAGACCTAGTGATGGGCAACACACTCGCTCGAAACTGATGTCACAGATCTCGAGACACTCACGAGAATCTCGAGACTGATTCTCCTGTGCTGCAAGCTGTGCGACGTCCCAGTAACTACGAGTGTAAACTTGATAGTAGGTATATCATTAGCAGTTATTGCGTGAAATAACGTTCTCATATGGAAATGTGTGAGCCAATAAATTTTGTCAAAAGCCTGGAAAAGTACTGCATGTTCAACTATGAACACCTTAATACCATTAACGAAAGTGAAAACAGAATGTCAGTATCTTAAAACTGTTGACGATTTATTTGGCGTGGACATCTTAATTGAATAACCCTGCATAATTTGTGAATAACTGTAGATAGGATGTACACCTACCTGGATACCTCGCAACTGTTCATGTGATGTAGACTGGGCCAGAGGTATTCTGTGACAATTCTCCTTCACTGATATTATGTTTTTTTAAGTGCTGGATCATCCTAGAAGTATTTCTGCCGACGTATTTTACTTCTTTTGAACAAACAACACAGTGGGCTGTGCTATGTGGCATCTCTTTAAAATAACAGACATCCATGACTTAGGTTGCATTTCGGACATCGTCTTCAAGTTATTATGTACAAGTAGGCACAATTACACATTGCACCATCATATACCAAAGTACCTAATTATGACGCAAATACTCTATGAAATTGTAAGGAATTATTTTCTTCATCACCAAAATATCGGCATACACAAGCAGGGGTCTGACAACGATGTACACCTACCTGTCGAAAGGGAGCAAACTCAAGCATTTTAGAGTACACATTCCACTCATACACAGTGGTGGTTGCATGTGCAGCAAGGCGCATCTTGCCTCGTCTCGAGTTCGAATAATGCATGCCTGTAGTATCCAGGTAGGTGTATCTACAGTGGCAGTCAGTTTCTGTACTTAGCCTAGCTGCATACAATACCAGAATTTGTATCCTTTATAATTATGTTATACTGCGTCAAGATAGACCTTGGTAGAAATGAACGCCCTAGTTGCTTGTTGACACGTATTTATAGAATGGAGAATGCGCGTGGATTCTTATTCGCATACTCAGCACAAACAACATTCAGCTCAGTCTACCTGTAGGCCTACGACATGGTGCTCGCCACACAATGCGGGGACAACGGTCTTGAGTTCTGTCTAAATTTCTTGCAAGAAATAGTGCCTGCGCTAGTCTCGAGAAATCTCAAGACCTCGTCTCAGACTGCCCATCACTAGTCAAACCTGTTGTAAGTCTGTGGGAATTTTTTCCCTTCTAAGGGATTACAGTAGGGTTGGCAACATTGCTTGTTTGCATCACCTTCAGCCATTTTGTATTTTATATACTCTTCTAAGTCATGACGTGCATGAGCATGAAAAATTAAGCCAGAAAAATCTAGTTTTATCCAGGTGAAAGGAAACCTATCTGAAGTTAAGTACCTTGATTCAAAGTACTTAATATATCTAACTTCTGAGCAGTATAGCAGTTTTTCATTTAATTAATGTTTGATACAGTTACAGTTTGTTTCATTTCCTAGGTTAGATGTTTTACGCATGTCGGTTCTAGCTAGGTACCATACTGTGGTGTAAATAGCGTTTACAATCTGTTTCAGATTTGTGGAAATACTGCCAACTGCAGAATTGCAGGAAGTAGGATATACTGTGATTATGGCCCGGAAATGTTGGAACAACGCCTAGCACCCATTAGGAATAAAGAGATGTTTCAGTGAAAAGCAGCAGAAAATTTAATATTCCAAGGAGGATATTAATTAATATATTGAGTGGCCAAAAGTCATGGGAAGACATTGAATGTGATGTTAATAATGAGTTGCTCCTCTGCGAGCCCTCAAAACGGCTGCAATACGGCGAAGCATCGACTCTACAAGGTGTTGGAACCATTCTGGAGTGATCTGGACCCAAGCATCTTGCACTGTTATCCACAATTTGTCTTATGTACTTGGTGCGGGGTTCACGGAGCGTATACCAGTATCGACAGCATCCCATAAATGCTCGATTGGATTAAGATCGGGGATCTGGAGGGCCAATCCATGGCCGTAACTTCACTGGAGTGCTCCTACAACCACCTGCGTGCCACCACAGAGCGCTGACATGGCACATTGTCCTGTTGAAACATGGCATCTTCATCAGGGCACCCTAATATCCACATAACGTGCACCTGTCAGCGCTCTCTGCAGCCGGACAATGGGGCCTAATTGCGACTTTGAGAACGCTGCCCAGACCAGAACTGAGCCACCTCCCGCCTGAACATAACCGACACACAGGATCCATAGCTTCATGGGGCATACGCCACACTCTCACGTGCCCATCAGCTCAAAAGAATTGGAACCGGGATTCATCGGACCATACCACACATCGTCACTGTTCGATGGTCCATTGCTGATATTTCGCCGGCCCGTGCACATCACTGAGCTCTGTGTCGAGGTGTCAGCAAAGGGACACGGATTGGTTGTCGGCTGGTGAAGCCTATGTGGTGCAGTTTCCTCCTTAGTCCTGATAGAATTGGGTTCCTGACTCCCAAAATTCAACTGGGTGGTGATCTGACTCACAGTAGCCCATCGAGCACCCAGTATGGTTCTTCGGAGGTGAAAGGATGTTATACCAAATTAAAATAATAAGTTAGTTAAATCCACCTTTTCAATAGAAATTAAATAGTGTTTATTAAATAAATATTTAATGGGACTAGTTTCGACCTATTTGAAGGTCATCTTCAGCCATATCGCGTGTAAAAAAAAGGAAATTTTCCTTTTCACTGCAATAATATATTTGTTCAACTCATTTATATTAGGACATTACTTTGCATATATGCTCAATTCTACATCTCATCAAGATTATAAGTGATTTAAAGTGTATCAACACTTCGCAGTGATACAAAGAATATCAAAAGACTTCTTCTTCTTCTTCTCTACTAGAACAACATTATTCATATATGCCCAATTCCATACCTCATCAAGATTGTGAATTTCAACTTGTATCTACGCTCTTGAATACTATGAAGAATATAAAAGACTTCTTATTTATTCCTACAGCTAAGTGAACAAATGTGTTTTTAAGGAAATTCTAAAAACAATTTTCATAGCGTCAAACTTCTATGTTTTAAGACCATCTTTAAAACCACTGTGTTTCATATACATTGTTTTACACACGATGTGGCTGAAGATGACCTTTAAATAGGTTGAAACTAGTCCCATTAAATGTTTATTTAATAAACACTATTTAATTTTTATTGAAAAGGTGGATTTGACTTATTATTTTAATTTGGTATAATCAAAGTTCAATAAGGACCCATAAAATGAAATTCATTTCTCTAGGTGACATGATGTCCATTCGTTAAACACCCGTGGTCTTCCTGTGCGGTGGTTTACGCGGGTGGTAACATTCTCTGTGCGATATTGAAGATCTACCCTCGACACTGTTCACCTTGTTCGCGTATAATCTCCGCAATGTTATGACCCATGCTCCATGCACCGATGATCATCCCACGTTCAAAGTCGGTTAACTCGCGATGTCTTGACATCTTAACAACACTTGTGTTTGTGACAGACTGCTCAGCTATGCTGCAACTAGCCACAATGCTCAGGGGTCATACACGGCACATTTTGTAATGGGACACACCCTTCCTGTGACTTTTGGCCACTCAGTGTAAACTGAAGTTAAATAATTGTAGTATTTCACATCTAGGATTCCCTCAAATTTTCACAGATGATTAAGCAGAATTTGTATAATATATCATGCAGCTGAGTGAATTTGGGTTTCCTGTGACTCCTTTGGAACTGAGAATGACATATAGGAATGCACAGTGATCAGATTTAAGGACAACTGTCCACATCATGAATGGGTCTAGGATTTTACCAAATGGCATCCTGAGCTTCCTGTGCAGTTTGCAACTAAGTGAGTAATTCGTCTTTATTCATGGCAAAGTTATCGCTCAAGGCCCTCTCTTACACGTAACGACAACATTTAAAATAAGTAACATACATATAATTTTTTAAATACAACAAATATTTTTTAAAAATAATATAGTACTAATAGCAAATATGGAGATGGTAATAAAAGAAATAATTATAGAATGTACAACATGACAATATAAATGAACATGATAATAATTTTAAAACTAACACTAATAATAATAATAAAAGAAGGAGAAACAGTAAAAACCTATAACTAGCAAATATATTTCTAATTTTTATGAAAATAAGCTCATTTACACTATGCACATTGAACAAGTCAGCTAGAAGTATTCAGCAAGTGATTTGAGAGGAAAAAGGGATTTCTACACTGGTACGGCATGTATTTGTCACTTGTTCAGTCCAATTTAGTGTCTCAGTCATTATAACACCTAAGTTTCTTACTGACGTACAATAGAGCACGACAGTATTATTTAAAATAATTGGGGGTACCGTACATGTCTACTTTTTAACAAGTTAAAGTTTCTTTTGCTATCAAATATAATAGTCTGAGTTTTGTTAGGATTTATTAACAAGCTGTTATTTTTGGCATTCAGTCATCGTAAGTCAAAATTTACTCTATCAATGGCTACATGTATGTTTTGTGGATATGAGTGATAATAAATCTGAAGATCTGCATAGATATGGTACTGGCTATATTTCAATGCGTCACCTATGTCGTTCACACTAACAACAAATAAAAGTGGGCCCAAAACCGACTGTACTTACGGACATATTTCAAGACAATAACAAGATACTCGAACGGATTTTAAACACCTGTATTCGATTAATATTTAAGCTGCAATATGATTTTTTTTTGCTTTACGTCGCACCGACACAGATATGTCTTATGACGACGATGGGATAGGAAAGGCCTAGGAAGTGGAAGGAAGCGGCCGTGGCCTTAACCCTTTCACTCCCACTGGGACATATATGTCCCGCAAGGGTATCAACCAATACTATTGGGATTTAATTCAATTATAATAGCACAGGACCGTGTCCCAGTGGTTATCTATAGATTTGTTAGCTTTAGCATTGCCATAAATTTCCAACAGATGGCACGTGTTCTAAGTTTTATTCATAGAACGGGAGATTGTCGATACGGGTCACTGTTTTCGCGCCAATTCTCAGAGGTTACATTATTGCGTTCATTGTGTAACACACGCAGGTGCTTATAGCGATAACAAATACCACTTTCTTGCATCTTACATATTATTATATCAGGTTAGTGCAATGTTATATCTAATTTCTTTACAATGGGACACATATAACCCATTGGTAGTTTTCGTTGGGACATATAGTCCCAGTGGTATTTTATAACCTGGTTTACGAAATGGATTGTGTTTATTGTAGCTAAGATGACTTCAAAAAGACGGCATTGGGAGGATGTCTTTTCGAATGACAACCAACTGGCAGAGTTTTTAGGGACAAATGAAGAAGATTCAGCGTCAGATTTGGACTTCGGCTCTGATGATGTTGCGGATGTAAATTATGTGCCTAGTGACAATGATTCGGTAGGTTTGGATGGTGATACTGCCTCAGAAGCCGACAAAAACGACAATTTCAGGGAAAGTTAGACAGGAGCCAATGCCACTATTTGGCTAACGCTTCTGGAACGCTTGCTGCAAGATGGCAGGATTCTAAAGAATTGGTGGTACCGTAAAACGGGGTAACTTCGGCCACTTTTTCGTATATTTTTTAAATTAAAATGTGAAATATTTCCTCTAATTTTCTGAAAAATTTAATATAAGTTCTGCCATGTTTGTTCTTCATTTCTAAATATGAAGATAATTATAATTGTTATTCAGTAATGAATTATGATTATCGAAAGAGTGGCCGGAGTTACCCCATGTTTTGGGGTAACTTCGGCCGCCATAAAAATAACTCAGGAAACGAAGTTTTCTTCGATATAGTGTTACTTCGGCCTCTGTGAATGTTTTTTAAAACCTGCAGAACGCCCAGTATCAACAATCACAAACAAATTAAAACGATTTGCAGTGAAACATAAGTATAGTGATCAAATTCCCATTTTTCACAAAGAATGGACTATTTTATTTAGCCTAAGCGCACAAGCATTTTATGATATTACAAATTACGTGTTGCATTGCGTAGTTATTTGTAATGGTAAAAAAGATAATAAATGAAAAGTACGTAAATCATAAAGCCCAATAGTATGGAGAGAAAAGGAGATCGGAAAAGAAGCAATCTTGTAGACTGTTCTCATAATACACCGTCTTCTAAATTAGAAAATATCTGGGCCGTCAATCAAGTTCTTAATTGCGCATCGTCTGTGTCATCTGATATCCGTCTATTTATCATTGAAAATAGGAACAGTCTTTCCTCTCCCTGTCGGGATAAACTTCCCCGTTTATTGTTATTGTAGCTTTATTAATCTCTTCTAAAGCATTCTTGAAGTAAACAGGATTGTAATTACAATACCCGCGGCCGCGTAATGTTTTCCCGTACGTTCTGGGCTTGGCCGAAGTTACCCCGGAAGAGGACAACTTTTATCACAAAACTATTTCCTGAAAAACCTATTTGAATAAAATGCATCAAATTAGGTTGATCAGTTACCAGACGTACTTACATTTTGACCCCATAAACCTTTGAAATGGAGAATAGAATGCTGGGGCTGGAGAACAGTTTGTTTTCTGCTGTTACCAAACAAGACAATAGTCGGGGCTGCGAAAAAAATTGATTGACTCAAAAATGAGCCTGCCAATGTTCTTTGGACTACCGAGTGTTGATAGAGCATTCTATTGTACATGCATTTTAGTTGTTGCAAGTGGTTCATCTTTTTCCGTATAGGAGGCAGGAGAAAATAAGTGTTGCTATTCGTCAGTGGCCGAAGTTACTCCGTTTGACGGTACTTAGCAACTGCCATGTGGCAAACGAAGTCGAAGTGCTAAAAAAGAAGAAGGATGGAAGTAGAGAAGTAGTGCCCTGCCTAGAATCAACATCATTCTACAATGAAATTATGGGAGGTGTAGATCTCTCTCGGAAAGTTGGAACATACGATTTTGATTTTAAAAATTTCAAAAGTGGTGGAGAAAGGTTTTCTTCAAGGTTCTCATGACGGCCGTTGTCAATTCTTGGATTTTGTATCAAGAAACCAAGCATAAAAGTATTCTGTTGCTGGAGTACATTATTCCCCTTGCAGAACAAATGATGGCTGTTGGCAAAGCAAAAGCAACAGTAAAAAGGAAGAGGATATCTGGGAGACCTACCTCGGGCATCAAAATTGATGTTGTATGTTGGAGGTCAGTTTCCGGTGGAAGGCAATACCAGAAGGCGATGTGTGAGGTGCTCAAAGCTGAAGAAAGGAACAAGAACCAAAACTCTCTGTACAATGTGTAAGCTCCCTCTGTGCAGGCATACTTTGCACCTTCTCACTAAGTCTTGATCTGTTACACCTAATCTAACCTACATGTGAAGTGTACTAAAACTCAGGGGCGAATGCTGGTCATGAAAGTCAGGCTTGCTCTTCCATTCGTGAAAGTTGGTGGGGTGGGATATGCATAGTTCTGAATGAATAAAATTCATAAACCCAAAAATCGCTAAATCACATGAACATTTTAATCATGCATTCGAACTGGTTACGTCACACCTTCAAGAATGGCCAAAAGAATAACAATCATACAAATTTTATAATTATTAACAAATCATGACAAGCCAGTGATTATATAATTTAAAGTAAACGACAAACTATGTACACAGAAAAACTGCAACTATTTATTAGTTCTTCCTACTTGAAAACAAACTCTACTCTGCGGCTTCTCTTTACAAAACCATCAATAACTTCATCATAGAAAGAGGACTGTAATCTAATTTTTGCAAGCAATTCTTTTTCAATCGACAACATAGCTGAGATACAGAGAACGAACGTACATATTCTCTGTTTTTCTCCCTGTGCTGTGTCTTTAAATCTAGCAGCGCCGGACAGGGCCTACCATTCTTATTAATGTCTGTTTTCTCTTGGATAGTCCTCCGAGAAAATAGATTTGATAACAAGCTGTCAATAATGCACGGTTCGGAACCCATTGCAGCACGTCAAATCATTCAGAATAGATGATCAGGAACTTACAGTACACTACTCACTGACACAACACACTAGATCTGTAGCTCTCAGACCAGAGCTTCCAACTACACATTACAAACGTGATAGCTTGCAACCGGCCTTGGAGAGAAGAAACCTGCGCGCGCATACATTTCTCGCTGTGTCGGCAGCTCCGCTGAAGCTCCTAAGATACGAGCAAGCCTCGCTGGACTCGCCAAGATAAATGCAACATGCGATTTGTATAATGCAGATCTATTACAGATACGGTACATATTGTAATTTTTTTAACTCGCCTGTTTTAGAAAAATATTGCGCTTGCGCAGCAAGCGTAGCATGCTCGGAGAAATCGCCCCTGCTAAAACTAATAATTTGATCTTATATTCCATCGTTTTAAGTTTGGCTATTTAGTATTCTGTGTACCATATTTTTTATTTCATATTCTTATAAATCATGGTATTGTAAATAAGAGTTGGCATCTTTCAAAATATACGTATCAGATATTAATTAGATATTGAAATTATATACTAATTAGAAGTTCGTTGACCAGTAAATGCAAAGAAATAACCTAATTTAAAAAAAATAAAATTGTTAGTGAAAGGGTTAATTAAGGTACAGCCCCGGCATTTTCCTGGTGTGAAAATGGGAAACCACGGAAAACCATCTTCAGGGCTGCCGACAGTGAGGCTCGAACCCACTATCCCCCGATTACTGGATACTGGCCACACTTAAGCGACTGCAGCTATCGAGCTCGGTGATATGATTCTCACATTTCACCTTATTATAGGGAGTTGTCATGGCTTTGTTTTCATGAGCGTCGCAGTCTCTACATGTTGTCCCTTCTGCGTGGAGTTCTAAACTCAGGTGTACCGAATTATCTCTCATCAAACTTTAATTACCTCTCCTATCATAACCACGATACACAATCTGGCTCCTGTTTAACAATATCTCTCAGTCACTCCAGGACTTACAACCGCTCCTTTGTAGTCACTGCCGCTAGGCTGTGAAATACTCTCCCTGCTACCATAATCATAATGTTATTGGCTTTACGTCCCACTAACTACTTGTATGGTTTTTGGAGACTCCGAGGTGCTGGAATTTAGGCCCACAGGAGTTCTTTAACGTGCCAGCAAATCTACCGACATGGGGCTGACGTATTTGACCACCTCCATATACCACCAGAATGAGCCAGGATCGAACCTGCCAAGTTGGAGTCAGAAGGCCAGCACCTCAACCGTCTGAGCCATTCAGCCTGGCAACATTAAAAGATGTAGAGGTGCCGTTGATGAGGGAATTCTCAGAGATGATGTTCAACATTTGCATGTTGAACTGGAAGATGTGCCTGCAAGCAACATCTGAATCTTCTATGAGAATAATCTTACTGATGATCCTGGAAAGAAGAGAGTTCGTATGAAAAGAGGGTCAAAATACCCTGAAAACATTTGTAGTTCCTCCAAAAGTAGCATTTCTATCATGTTGGCTGGAAATACTGGGGGAGAAATGATACCCCCTTTTGTTGCGAACAAATCAGTTCATTTGTGGACAACATGGTTTGAAAACAGGCCAAATGGTTGCTGTTACTCTCAAAATGGTTTGATAATAACACATTTTCTGAGTGGTTTATGAACTTGATGCTGCCGAGACTAAACATGCAAGTGTTCTGCGAAAATGTGTAGTCGCATTTGACAACAAATGTCCTGCAGCTGTGCTCTGAAAATAACATTTCTTTATCTGTCTCCAGCCAACAGTAAGCCTACCCATATTACACAGCCTTTGGACATATCCTTCTTTTGGCTCATGAAACTAACCTGGAGACAGGGTGGCAAGGAAGGATTCAAAGATACGTACCTACTGCCAAGACAGCACTTCCTTTTCCTTTTATGAAGACTAATTGATGTACTACATCTACACTCAGCAGAAAATCTAAGATCAGGCTTCAGAAAGTGTGGCGTACATCCCATCAATGTTGATAAACTTCTCGGCCGTCTTCCTTCATGGACTTATGACAAAGATGTAGTTCAAGATTCCTTCATTGAAGCCCTTCAGGATGAGAGCTGAGTGGACTGCTGGTGAGGAGGAAAAGTGTGACGGGAAAGGAGCCCAGGGGTTTGGAGAAACAAAGAAAGAGGCGCACTAATAAAACCCATGACAGTAGTTCAGAAGGTGATGCTGAAACTATCTCCCTTAACACTTTCAACACTATGCCTGTACGGGATATGGGCGAACTGCTTTCCTAGTTATGGACCGCGTCCGTATATCATAAGGGCGTAATTTTCACGCGTGTTTATAGGCAGCTGCACGTATCCCATACGGTTCTTGTCCCTTGGGGGGGTGGTAGTTTATCTAGAGTCCACTAGAATGCAGCAGTTACTGGGAAGGTCAAACTGAAATTATAAAACCGGTAGATTCTCCTCGCTGCGGCCTCTACCGAAGCACTCGATGTGCTGGGTACTGAGCGCACCATATCTGTAGCACTGTTAGCTGTGTTACTGTGCAAACAGGTCTTCACGTCGGCTCAATTAAAGTGATATCTTTGATATTTAATCGCGAGAAGCAGCTTTAGAAATACTGTAGATGACAGTGATGAAGAATCTACTTACGAACCAGATCACATATCAATTTATAGTTCGGGCAAGATTTTTATTTGTTATGTCACGTTTGAACGCAAGTTTTTAGCTGCATTATTTTACTCCAAATACAAATGATAAAAAATACTTCACCTGTCCAGAAATTTGGGTTTATTTTTTGTTTAGACGAAGAGAGACAGGCTGATGAATCATCTGAACCACGAAAAGAAAGTAGATGGTAGTGCAAGGTTGGCCTGTGCATTGCCCAATGTTTTTAGGGTTACTATACCAAAACAAACTATTCCTGAAGAGGTAAATTTTGTATTTCAAATATAATTGTGTTTATTTGTGGCTTAAGTAGCCACAGTAAATGATTCATTTTTATTGTTTGAGCAGGCTTATTGCTATAACTTGAACATAAAAGTCTTTCTTTCCATACATTTAAAAAATGTTTTTTCATAAGACTGGTAAATTACATTAGATATGTACTTCCTGATTGACATCTTCATTTTGGATGGCTGGTTCCTTCATATGATAAAAGAATCAGTTATTTACTATGTTTCTCTGTTGTGCAATAATGTGTTCAAATTCAGGAAAGGGACCCAGTTCACTGCCAGGGTCCATGTTAAAATATGGTAGTCGTCGCCATAAGACCTATCTGTGTCGGTGCGATGTAAAGCAACTTGCAAAAAAAATATATGGTAGTGTTGAAAGTGTTAAAGATTCATCAGAAGATGAAAACTTCAAACAGTATCATCAATCACAATTCCTTCTTTTGTCTTAGGAGAAAGAGGGAGGGTACTCATCCCATAAGTGAATTTAAAGTGAGCGGACCGGAATTTGGCGAACTGTGGGACAATATGTGGTTTTTCAATATGAAGTGGAATATTTTCTTGGCAAAGTTATAGACATAAGCAGTGAGGGAGCTACTATTATACCAATATAATGTTTCCATTATTGGACATTATAAATTTTCCAGCTAACTCACTCTTGGTTACCAGCGTTTCAACCGTGTGCTAAGTTGGGCTCATCAGTTGGTAAATAGCACACCTACCAAACGCATGGCTAGTGCATATCATGGAGGCCACTGCGTAGGCTACTTGCAGCCACCAGCAGAGCCAACGCACTATAAGAAACTTTGACTCGTTTTTAAACATTGATGCCTGCCTGGCCGTCAATGATAAAGATGTTGATTCCCACTGGAGCAAAACGCTGGCAACCAGGAATGAGTTAGGTGGAAAAGTTATAATGACCAATAATGGACCATTTATAATGGTATTATAAATTTACTCTTTCAGGACAAATATTTCTGGTTCCCTATGGGAATCAGCATCTATTAAATTGAAATAATAGATAAGGTAGTTCAACCTATTCAATACAAATAAATATGAAATGCAGTGTTACATTCCTATTTAATTATAAGCGGAAGCGGTACCAGTTTCGACCCCAATCCGGGTCATCATCAGCCGAATAAAACACAAAAAACAATGCATAGGTAAGAAACAAATTCAAGATCAAGTCCCTACGAAAACAGTTGAAGAGGCAATATAAAACAACGGGGATAGGCACTGTAAAATTCGGAAGAAGTAGAAGGCAAGTCACTTAAAAGAAACAAGGTGCAATCTTCAGAACAGCAGCATAGCACACGCAAAGTTTGGCATTGTCTCATAATGTTTACGAGAAGCGGAGAACAGTTAAATGAGCCAGCTTGCATACACTATCAGGCGCGAAGTCACAACACAATCCAATAAATATGAAGATTCAAAGTCGTGCAGAAGCCGAAGACGAGCAGCTCATTTGAAGTGAATTGCCAGCTCCCGAAGATCAGCGCGACATATCCAACGTCTGGGCACTGTGCTTTCAAACGCCGACGGAACTCGATGAATAGCTTAATGATATATATATATATATATATATATATATTACATTTGAATCTGGATACTCCAGATTTAGAAAAAAGCATTAGATTTATTTAGTGATTTAGAGTTGTGTAATATATCAAGATTTCTGTTATTGGTTCTAAAAGAAATTTTCATGTTGTATTTTTTAAGAACATTATTTTATAAGCATCTTATATATATAATACAGTTCAATATTATTGAAATATGTAACTAGGATCTTGACGTAGAAAACAATTGTGAAGAGAAAAATTGTAAAAAGCGCAATAACGGAGAAATGAAAAACTTATATGCACAGTGCGCTATTCCTTGAAGATAAAAATTCAGGTCGTGATTGAAGTAGTCAAAGTCAGCGCAAGGCATGAGTTTAAATTTGAATGTGAAGACCCAAAATGCAGGTGGCACTATAGTATATACGTTTACAGTTCAATTCGGAAAGTAGGTTTTTTTAGAGGAGAGGTGAAAAGAAAAGATAGGATAAGTTAATAAAGGAAGAGGATTAGTAGACAAGAGAGATCAAAAGGATTTGAAGTTAAAAGATGATGGGAAAGGATAAGATAGGGAAATAAAGGAGAGGTAGTTTAGGGTGGGTTATTGGAGGTAGATAATGTGGGTAGGAACTTTGTAGGCATGGAAAATTGAATTCGGGTTTAGAAATTTAGAATTTTTGAGAAGAAGAATTAGCAAGTCAAATAGGATATTGGGTTTTTCAGAAATGTCGTTTAAATTGAAATTAGGGTTGAAGTATTGGTCAAGGTAAATGAAACAATTTTCAGTAGTGTTTAGGAGGAGGCCTTTGTTAATGATTTTAAGTATTTTTATGTCTTTTTCAATATTGGTGAAATTATACTTGGAGTCTTGTATGTGTTGTCCTATAACGGAGAATCTGTTGTATTTAATGGTGTTGATAAGTTCGGAGTATCTGATGTTGAAGTTTCGGCCAGTTTGTCCAATGTACGAGGAGCTGCAGTTGTTACATTTGAATCTGTATACTCCAGATTTAGGTAAAAACTCTAGATTTATTTAGTGATTTAGAGTTGTGTAATATATAAAGATTTATGTTATTGGTTCTAAAAGAAATTATCATGTTGTATTTTTAAGAACATTAGTTATTTTATAAGCATCTTGAGTGAAAGTGAAAGTGGAAAATGCAGTGGGTTTGGTTTTGTCTTTTGATAACGTAATTTTAGGACGGTGTTTGAATTTGTTGATGATACGGTTTATGAAAGAGTTGTTAAATCCATTCAATTTAGCGATATTACGGATGGTGTTCAATTCGTTATTTAAATCTTTTTTAGACATAGGGGTGTTGAAGGCACGAAAAATTAGGCTGTTATAAGTAGCACGTTTATGTGCTTGAGGGTGTGAAGAATCTTGCCGTATTGTGGTTGCTGTTTGGGTTGGTTTTCTGAAAATTTTGTAAGTTAAAGAAGAAGGATGTCTAGTTATAGTTAAGTCGAGAAAATTAAGAGTTTTGTTGTGTTCTGATTCAAGGGTAAATTTAATGTTAGAGTCAATCTTGTTGAGAAGAAATGTAGAGGCTGAGTCGGTTGATGCTTCATTTAAGATTACTAATGTGTCATCAACATATCTGGCCCAAAAGAGGATATTAGAGAAATTATTATTATTATTATTAATTGTTGTGTTTTCTAAGAAATCGAGGTATGTTTCAGCTAGAATGCCTGAAGCTGGTGAGCCTATAACTAAACCATCTTGTTGGTAAATGGTGTTATCAAAGGTGAAATAATTATTGTTGAGAACCAATTTTAAGATTGACATGAAGTCTTGAATTTCTAGTTTAGTCAGATTACTGAATTTGTTAAAGTTGTTGTTTATTATGGGGAATAATTTGGAAATTGGAATACTAGGATACATGTTTACGATGTCAAAAGAATGGAGAGAAAAAATTGGTTGGATGTCAAACGTCTTTAATTTGTCGATTAATTCGGAAGTGTTTTTGATAGATTTGTTGGATAAAAATTGATAATTTTTTAGTAAAAATATTTGGATGAATTTAGAAGTATTATATAAGGGACTGGGTCTGTAATTGATTATTGGGCGGATGGGAATGTTAGTTTTATGAATTTTTGGAAGGGCTTTGGCGGTGGGTAGGCCTGGCTTCATGTTTATTAATTTAGTTTTTTCTTGATCTGTGAGGAGAAAGGAAGTGTTTTATACTGTTTGTTTGAGCAGGCGTTGAATTTTAATGGTTGGGTCTTTTTTACTATAGAAAAAGAAGAGTCATTGCAGAAATATTTAGTTGTAGCTATGTAGTCTGTTTTTTCCATCATGACAGTGGTGTTGCCTTTATCAGATTCGCTAATGATGAGATTATTGTCATTGATTTTCTTTATAAGATCTAAAATGAGTTTATTGTCATTAATTATATTATTATTATTAGTATTATTAAGGGAAGTGTTTTGTTATTATTAATGAAGATTGTCAAGTTTTCTCTTTACTTCATATCTGATTTAATCTTGTTCTTCTGTTGGCATTTTGTTAATGGCTATTTCAGATTCAATTATTAAATTGGTGGCTATATTGAAAGTGTTCCGAGGTATCTGTGGAACAGCAGAGGTGAAAGAAGGTGCGGGGTTGAACGGGCCTCAAAATACGAAATTAAAGTTAAGATAAAATGTAACAAGGTTTTGTTTTTGTAGCAAGGCAACAAAAGTACAATTTCAGTATTTACAGGATTTAGATGAAGTTTGAGAGTGGTTTGACAGTAGTAACAACTGGTGATGGGTAGATTTATGCATGATTATGTCGTATTCTGAGTGAATGTTGATTGCATGGAAGATGAAACTAGTATGTAACCAGTATGATAATATAATATTGAGATATCGTAATGCAGGCACTTGCACATATATATATTTGATAAATGCTTATTGGCTGTGTGCATATTGAGCTGGAATACGTTACACAAGAAATTATCTAGCTAGAGTAGGGAAATAATATGAGATTTACATAGGATATCATCGATGTTTTTAATTTGAAATACTCTAAGAGCGAATATTAAGCCAGGAGCCGTGTTTTAAATGGCAATCGGACCAAGAAACTTAGTACGTCATTCGATTTCTCATTTTCTTCACTTTATTCAGCGCCAACGAACTCAGATAATTTTTAATTTGACTCAGATCACTGATATTCGAATTCAGGACACTTTATTGAAATTCAGATCATTCCTGCAATAATATGAATACTGTAATGTTAGCATTTTTGATGATGGTGAATATTTAACACCGCAAGTGATAGGATTATTTATTGAAATACTGAACTTCGACTGTGGTCAGAAGATTATGATATATTTGTGTACATAAACGACCAGACCTAAGTTTTGATAGGAAGATGAAACAGAATGTGAATTCATTTCAGGAATACTCAACCCAGAGTGTTGTGATATGCAAATTTAGATTAGAAATAAGCCAGCGCTGACTTAAAATAGTTGATTCAGGAGTTAAAATACTTGTTTTATTAGGTTAATGACTGAAAGTTCACGAACTATTTTTGACATTTAACCATTTCTTTCGCGATTCTCAGTAATTTAATAAATATATTTCTTGATTATGTTTTATACAATTGAATGAGTTCTCATTTGTAGTGATAGACTGTAGTTGTATTTAGTGAATAAGGTACCCGATAAGCGGATATGTCTTAGGAAATGTTGATTGAAGTATACGTATGCGGAGTTCACAATTGAGCGTTGAATTACGGAATTTTGAACTGCGTAGGGTGTCACTATTTCTTTTTGGACGCACGTTAAACGGAATTATGGAAAAATTAACCATTTTTCTGGAAACATGGATACCCTGAGACGTTTATCTGACTAGTTGGGAAAATAACTGTGGTCACCCTGACCCGAAGGGTGCAGGAAGTATGATCAGTAGGGCCCGGATTTATATGCACTAAAACCCCTGAAATTATGCATGCAAATATGCACTGAAAAGTTAGAATATATGCATGGAAAATAAGGAAATATGCTCTTAAGAACATGCAATGTTATTCACTTACCTATTTACAGGTACCATTTATTGCAAAAAGAAGCATCGCAATAGGTAACTAGTAGTCTTTCAATGTTTTCTAGAGACAAACTGTCTATTGTCCGTCGAAATGAGTTTATAGGCTGAGTATGATCGTTCTACATCAACTGACGTGATTGGACTGTACTTATACATGGGCACCAACGTTTCGGAGCATATATCTGGCAAGGATACCCTAGTTCCACTCAAGTATTGACTAATTAAATCTTCAGTCCTGGGTTAGAATTCGACACCTTTTCTAACTTGCATTTATTCTTCTCTCCAATTTCTCCTGGAGCGAAATTCAATGAAGATGCAACTTTCTCAACGAGATCAAGTGATTCATGGAGGGGAGTACAAGAAGATTCTAAGCTCTCAATGGCTTTTGGAAGTTTAGAAAAATGTGCTTGAATGAAATTCACATCTTGATATACAGCAGCGGTTTCAAACACAAATTATGCATCACGGACACACGCAATTTGCTCATCTTCAAATTTTGTAACCACTTCTTTCACTTCATTAAAATTTTCCTGGTAAAATGATACTGCAGATAACCATGTCCCCCACCTAGTCAGGACAGGTTCAGGTGGCAAAGAAACTTCAGGTAGACAATGTAGAACTGGACACGAACTGGTGCTTTCAGAAACAGTTTCTTCCCACATCCAATTGTTAACAGCTGGAAACTGTAGGCGTATTTCTTCTCCAATGCGGTGTAATCCATGCGTTAAACAAGTTATGTATATGAGTTTTGGATAAAATACTTGGAGGGCCTTTGCTGCTTTCAACATATACAATGCTGCATCTGTGAGCACTAAAAGCACTTTTCAACAATTATTCTCAATTTCAGATGGCCACAATAGTCGCAGATAATTATTTACAAATCTTGCTATTTGCTATGGTTGATTTACTGTAGTACTTTACAAGCAAGAAGTTGCGGCTTACCGGGTTCGTCTGGATGTAATTTACCAACCACGAAATTTGCTATGTAAGGGCCACATGAATCTGTTGTCTCATCCACTGATATCCAGACACAGTTCCTTCCGATATCAGAACGGATCAATCCAGGGTAGATTCATATAGCGGAGGTAGGTAATTTTTCCTAAGAGTTGATTCATCTGGTATTTTTTAATTTTCACAATATTTCTCGAGAAATGATCGCAGAACTGGATTGTTTAATTTATTCCATGGAATGTTGCTGCATACGAAAGCCATACAAAGATCATTTGAAAATGTATTAAGAATACTGGACTTGGGCTTTACCTGCGTAAGAAGTAGTAATTGTGGTGTGCTGTTCTTCTCCTCCTTTACTTTAATATGCGCAGTTGTTTTTGAATGCTGTTCAAGCTGAAATTTCTTTTCACATTTCACTTCCTTTGAGCAAACTTGACAGTACAGGACAACATCATCTGTTGAACAGGCCCTATTACCCGACACGCACTGATTTAGTAAATCTCTTCTGCCGCTCTTTTCCTTAGGGATTTTTAGAAGCTAACACTTTTAAAAATGAGATGCAGGGCATTAAAATGGAACGTAACTAGTGAACTGAAGATTCTTCTGTCCTGACTAAGTGCCCAACCCCCTGAGATTATTATCTGCTGTGGTAGAGAAAGGAATTCAGGGAAGTCCAGCCTACCTACCCACACCTAAGCTATCTGTTGCCATTGTCAGTTGTGAAAGTAAAGTCCTGTTACATAGAGAGTCGAAAATACCAACTAGTGAGGGATGCACATAAAGTAGGCAACTAGCTAGGGATGTACAAAACAGATTTATTTTAGTAGTTCTTGTAATTGTACTTAAGTTCAGACATTATGTACTGGAATGTGCTGTTACGTCTAGAATATGCACTAACCCTTAAAATATGTCAAATTATGCAATTGCATATGCATTTTTAAAAAATCCGGGCTCTAATGATCAGAGATGATATGTATTTCTCGACAGAAATTAAGAAAAGGATTGACATGGAAAAAGAAGGTGCTTGCTTGTTGTTGTTCAAAGGGGTCTAACATCTAAGGTCATAGGCCCAGACAAAAGAAAGCTTTAAGAGAAAACCAAAATTACTTTCTGGGCCACTAAACAAAGATTGGAGGAAAAGACTTGCTAAGTGTTATATTTGGAGCATAGCACTGTATGGTGCAGAGACGTGGACATTGCAAAAGGAAGATGACAGAAGATTGGAGGTACTAGAAGTGTGGGTATGGAGGAGAATAGAATAAGTCAAATTGGAAGACCTGGTAAGGAATTAGGAGGTATTACGAAGAGTTGGAGAAGAACTACAGTAAGTATGTTGAAAATCATTAGAAGTAGAAAAATGAACTGGATCGGACATTGTTTCAGGAGGGACTGTTTACTGAAACAAGGAATAGAAGGAATGGTGAAAGGCAAACGAGGAAGAGGACGGAAAAGATATCAAATGATGGACAATATCAAAGGAAAGAAATATTCAGACATGAAAAACTTAGCACAGGACAGGCAAAAGTGGAAGAGATTTCATCCCATGACAAGACCTGCCATAAGGCAGAATACCTGAATGATGATGAATGTTAGATAAACGGTGTTTTACAGCTTCTTTTTAAACAGGTCTGTAAAAAGTAGAGTAAAGTAACACCATTGCTACCTAAAAATAGTCCATTATAGATACATTCCCAAGAGATTAGGCCTACTGCATTACGACGGAGCTTTACGTCATAAAATATTCGCCCCCATGCAGATTCAAATCACTTGTTCTGGTGGACTATTTATAGCAGCAGGCTTACTGATTGGTGTCCGACCCGTTGGATGAATGGTATGCGTACTGGCCTTCGATTCAGAGGGTCCCGGGTTCGATTCCCGGCCGGGTCGGGGATTTTAACCTTAATTGGTTAATTCCAATGGCCCGGGGGCTGGGTGTTTGTACTGTCCCCAAATCCCTGCAACTCACACACCACACATAACACTATCCACCATCACAATAACACGCAGTTACCTACACATGGCAGATGCCGCCCACCCTCGTCGGAGGGTCTGCCTTATAAGGGCTGCACTCGGCTAGTAATAGCCACACGAAATTATTATTACTGATTGGTTGCCTCAATCAAATTACTACTAATGTGGATACATACCGTACCATAAGTTTTGATTAATGATTTCATGGCCCAGAACAGTTGTTTACTTCTTAGGAAGTGGAACAGATGTTTCAGGAAATGATAAGTTTTCCTGCAGTTTTTCTTGACTCACATGGCAAAATCCAATACTGTGGTAATATGAGTATTGAACGTACTCTCTAGTGTCTCGGGGTGAAATGACAATATGATAGTTGAACTGTATTTTGGTCATTGGTTCAATTCTTATAGTTGGAGGTAAGTGAAATTTCAAATCACAGAAATATTGCAATTATCAACAACATTATTATTTTTTTATAATTACTTTTACAATACGAGTTGAAGCAAGTTCCGAACAACTTTAATATTCTGCACACCCGATGTCTAGATGTTGTGTTGTTGATCTGAACAATGAAAATGGGAGGGGAGTATTGATATTTTATTTCTGTTTTATGAGATCTGCTTTTATCCAATTCTTCAAAGAAAAATCGAGAGGATTAATGCTGGATGACCAAGGTGGCCAGAGATTTATACCACAAAGTAGGGATGAAAATTTCTCTCACTGGAGATAGAGGATAGTTAAAACAATAATCACCACCACCACCACCACCTATCACTGGAAAGTTTCTAGACACATAGTCAAAATCTCGCATTTCGTAAAACATCTCAAGAATAAGCTAATAATGCTTCGCACTCTCGAGCGTATTTGTGAATTACAATGTGGAATTTGGGTTGTTTAAAACAACCACATTTTTGTTTGATCTGCCATGGAATATGCGTAACATATGTTTTGACCGTACATTTAAGTTTATGTGAACAAACTGCTTATTTACAAAATGGAATGACATAGAAACAAACTTTTAGATGGTCTTCAGAAACAAATGCAATGTATTGTTGTGTGTTTTTCTTCCTTTTAATTAGCCTATGATTTATCTCGTCTTTCTTCTAAACTATGGATTAATGATGATAACTACTTGGCTGAAAAAAAGAAAGAAACGAACAGAACGTAGTTGACACTACAAACGCAGCTTTTAATGAAAGCAATTTAATTATACACGACTACTTGTAAGCATTTTATACAAAGGAAGAGACAAGTTTAACTCTACATTTAATTTACGTATAAGAGCATATTTGCAAAGAAAGAACTAAGAATACAACACTTCAGAACAAGATAAAGTACCTACTACAAACTGTTACTTTTAATTACGTTTCTGTATGTTTTTGATGTTTATTAAATACAAGATCCAACTTGGAAAAATTATTTCTCTAGGAACAGCAGTGGCCAGAGAAGGGAGAAGTTGTTTTGGCTACAACAGCCAGTATTCGGTACCGCTTTTTATTTTGCTTCTAATAGGACGGTGAGTTCTCAGATGTTGAATGTAATGTTCTGCCAAATATCACTGTACTTCTACACATGCGCTGTTAACAGTGGTGCACATAATATTTTACCCTTTATTTCAGTGTCAAATTAATCCCAGAATGGATTGCTGTTTCTACTCAACTCTGATAATGCATCACACTCGTTCACATTTCTTTCTGTAGGTGTAGTCTGTTATTTAGAAGCTTCGATTGCCATCACACATTCCTCTTGTCACATACTCAATGGCAGCAGCTGCATTAGACGGATTCTTAAGAGGAAGGGGCTTAAATCGAGGATCGACGGCAGAAGCAATGGCAAATACATTGGCAGTATGTACACAATCAAGCCTTAGGACACTTTCACACGATCTACTGCTTTCCACGCCACTTCTCAATCTGTTTTTCTTTTACAAATACTTTCAAGTTTTTAGAGGTTCCACCTATTCAATACAAACCAATGTTGCCTCAATATATTACATCATATTAACTTTATTTAGCAGTGCTAGTTTCGGCGTATCTTTTCCGCCATCATTAGCTGCAAGAGTCATGAAAAACTGGCAATTAATAAAAAATACACATCAACATTTTTGTACAACCAACTCCTATAGACCTTATATTAAAATATATATTTAGATAAAATACAAAGTTAACGTAAATAAATAAATGAATACTGGATTAAAGCCACTATATTTATTTAATGAAGCCGAGCTTTCAGCCAAATTGAGTAGTATAATTGGATGGTTCTGCGGCCTCCTCCTCCTCCAGCTCTCGGGAGAGGCCTCCTCCTCCCGCGGGAAAATTTGATTTTTGGCGGGAAATTTGAATTTTGGCGGGAGATTTGAATTTGTAAACAAAGCCACGTGCTTTTTGACAGCTGTCATCGACAACAACGCATCGCTAACCACACTGCTGCCATCTTAACGGGCCTAAACCTTAGTGGTACCAACTTAACCTCACAAGCGCGAGATTTGAATTTGTAAACAGCTAAAAGAACATCATCGTATCTACACTATTCAACGCGACTAAATTTCGATAGTATAGAATTTCCTATGCAGTTAAAGGATATTAAGCGCTTTGAAGAACTAAATCACATTAGCATTAATGTGTATGGTGTAGAAAATAGTCTGTAGTAGGTCCTCTGTATTATACATGTAATAAGAAGAGTACTCATGTTAACTTACTATATATCGAAAACAGTGAGAATAGCCACTTTTGCTGGATTAAAAATCTGAGTAGACTTGTTGGTAGTCAGTTGTCAAACAGGTGTAACAAAAAGTGGTTATGTGATGGATGCTTGCAGTATTTTAGAACTGAAGATCAGTTAACGGACCATTCCAAGAATAACTGCAATCATGTACGTACAGAGATACCTACTACAGGCAATAATGTTTTAAAATTTACAAATTGTGACAAGCAGATGTGGGTACCTTTCGTGATTTACGCAGACTTTGAAGCCATCCTCAAGCCATGCAGCACATGCTCGCCTAATCCTGACAACTCTTTCACTAATACTACACACATGCATGTCCCGTATAGCTTCGCGTATTACATCAAGTGTAGTTATGATAGTACGCTTAAGAAATTAGAGCTGTATCGAGGACCTGATGCTGCTAAAGTATTTTTAGAAAGACTTGAAAGTGATGCAGTACGTCTTGGTCGTATTCTAAATAGTATCAATCAATCAATACTGATCTGCATTTAGGGCAGTCGCCCAGGTGGCAGATTCCCTATCTGTTGCTTTCCTAGCCTTTTCCTAAATGATTTCAAATTGGAAATTTATTGAACGTCTCCCTTGGTAAGTTATTCCAATCCCTAACTCCCCTTCCTATAAATGAATATTTGCCCCAGTTTGTCCTCTTGAATTCCAAATTTATCTTCATATTGTGATCTTTCCTACTTTTATAAACGCCATTCAAACTTATTCGCTCGGAACATACCACTTAGTCGAGCAGCTCTTCTTCTTTCTCTCAATTCTTCCCAACCCAAACATTGCAACATTTTTATAACGCTACTCGGAACAAATCGAGCTGCTTTTCTTTGGATTTTTCCAGTTCTTGAATCAGGTAATCCTGGTGAGGGTCCCATACACTGGAACTGGGGTCTTACCGGAGACTTATATGCCCTCACCTTTACATCCTTACTACAACCCCTAAACACCCTCATAACAATGTGCAGAGATCTGTACCCTTTATTTACAATCATATTTATGTGATTACCCCAATGAAGATCTTCCCTTATATTAACACCTAGATACTTACAATGATCCCCAAAAGGAACTTTCACCCCATCAACGCAGTAATTAAAACTAAGAGGACTTTTCCTACTTGTGAAACTCACAACCTACGTTTAACCCCGTTTATCAACGTACCATTGCCTGCTGTCCATCTCACAACATTTTAGAGGTCACGTTGCAGTTGCTCACAATCTTGTAACTTATTTATCACTCTATAGAGAATAACATCATCCGCAAAAAGCCTTACCTCCGATTCCACTCCTTTACTCATATCATTTATATATATAAGAAAACATAAAAGTCCGATAACACTGCCTTGAGGAATTCCCCTCTTAATTATTACAGGGTCAGATAGAGCTTAACCTATTCTAATTTTCTGAGATCTATTTTCTAGAAATATAGCAACCCATTCAGTCACTCTTTTGTCTAGTCCAATTGCACTCAATTTTGCCAGTAGTCTCCCATGATCCACCCTATCAAATGCTTTAGACAGGTCAATCGCGATACAGTCCATTTGACCTCCAATATTCCTATGAAGCCACTCACCGAAATTCAGTTAAATGATCATGAACATGCTATAAAATGTAGCATTTGTGATGGGGAATTTACCGAAAATAACCCTAAAGTTTTTGACCATGATCATTTAACTGGTTTCTACAGATGCGCCGCTCATAATATCTGTAATCTTAAGTACAGAATTCCAAAATTTATCCCTGTAATTTTTCATAACTTTTCTGGTTACGACTCACATTTTATCGTTTCACAATTTGGAGCTTCAGATGAAAAAGTAGATATAATCCCTCAGAATAAAGAGTGGTACATTGAATTTGCAAAGTCTGTAAAAGTAGATGAGGAGCATTCTATAAAACTGAGATTCCTTGACTCGTTTCGCTTTATGGCGAGTAGCCTCGATAAACGTTCTAGTAATTTACAGCCAGAACAATTTACGGAAATTCGACGCATTTTTCCTGAAGAAGCGCAGTTTAATTTATTTCGGCGTAAGGGTGTTTTCTGTTATGAATATCTTGACTGCTTAGAACGCCTCGAAGAACGTGCTTTACCATCAAAACAATCATTTTACAGCTCGCTAAATTCAGCAGATATTAGTGATGATGACTATTTCCATGCGCAACATATCTGGGAGCAGTTCCACATTCAAACGCTAGGTGAATACACCGACATATATTTAAAGACGGATGTACTTTTGTTAGCTGATGTTTTGGAAAATTTTTGCTGTGTTTGCAAGAAAACCTACAGCCTTGACCCATGTCAGTATTTTACAGCGCCTGGGTTAAGTTTGGATGCCATGTTAAAATACACGCAGGTGAATTTGGAACTGCTAACCGATATTGATATGGTGCACTTTATAAAATCGTCTATTCGAGGCGATCTCAGTGTAGTGGGCGGTATTCTAAGGCAAATAATACGTACATGCCGAGTTTCGATTCTAGTCAGGAATCTCAGTATATTGTTTATCTCGATGCTAACAATCAGTATGGGTGGGCGATGAGTCAGCATCTACCGGTGAGTGGTTTCCGCTGGCTAACGCAGTGCGAAATTGATGCTTTACAGCTGCACGCCCTAGGCGATGAAGCTGATAAAGGCTATTTCCTCGAAGTTGACTTACAGTATCCTAAAGAGTTACACTCTTCTCATAATGACTTACCGTTCTGCCCTGAAAATATGAAGTCCCCGTACATCGCATCAACGACGAAAATGCTAATTGCTAATTTGTGTGATAAATCTAAGTATATCATTCATTACCGAAATTTAAAACAGTGTTTGCAGCATGGTTTGAAGTTATCCAAAATTCATCGCGTACTAGAATTTAATCAGTCACCGTGGTTAAAGCCATATATCGATCTGAACAATAATTTAAGAACAAATGCAGTTAACGAGTTTGAGAAAGATTTCTAGAAGCTCATGAATAACAGTGTTTTTGGTAAGACTATGGAAAATGTTGACAAACGCGTTGATGTAAAATTGATTACAAACTGGGAAAATATTAAGGAAAGGTATGGTGCTAACTATTTAATAAGTAAACCAAATTTCCACATCTTTACCATCATACATGAGAATTTAGTTATTATACCGAACCCATAATTCTACAATGAGAAAAATATTTTTTTTTATTTTTCTCAATATTTATTTCAAATCAACAAGCTACTTTTTTTTGAGGGCAGCCATGTTGAGCTCCCAGAGCCTCGCTGCCGCGTGGGAATGATCTCACGCGCGGCAAGCTCGTGAAATACCGTGACACCTCGGCGGACTTCGAGTGCCCGATAATTATTCAAATTCACGGAATTATGCGTAACGAGAGATTTTGGCAACACAGTAAACACAGAAATAAAAAATCTAAATTATTCTTAAACCCTACGTGAAGACAGAGCCCCAAGGGTAAAATATAAATGCAGTTAAGCCTAAGTACAAATCAGCGTCAGATCAGAGGACTAGCTCCACGTGCCAAGGTCAATGGATGAAGAAAACCCGCGAAACGCCCGGGCAGAAACAATTTATTTCACCTGTTGCGAGTGTGGTAAAATTATGAGGTTAACATCTAAAATAATTACAAGTCTGTCCCGAATTCTGGGACAAGTTTCATGAAAATCGGTCTATTGGACGCGAAATTAGCAGATTACGCAATCAAGCTTAGTAGTGTGTGTAGCGTCCCTCATAAGACTATAAAAGGAACCCCCCCACTGCATATTTTTCAGTGTCGATCTGGTTTTTGAAGCAGCGGCAGCTTACGCCCGTCGTCAGCAGAAAATTGTACGAGATTGATCTACGAATAACTTAGTGCATGTTCGTGGCTGAGGTCCATATCTTCTGTTAGAAAGGGAAGGTGATATAAATTTTTCTGAACTTTTTGCCGACAAACTGTGAAAGCATAGGCGTCTGTTAAAGTACACAGCAGATTTTATTGTATCACCTCATGTGCGTTTGAAAGTGTTAAGTGAGTTGGGAAGCTAGTCAGAGTGGTTCTGATTTCGTTATCTGTTGAACACCTGTTGTGTTAGGGTGACACAGAGAGACGACTCTGGAAAGAAGGTAGACAGTCGCGGTTGACTGCAGAACGAGGGAGGTTTATTGTACAAATTATAACGAGGAAAGTGCGTGATTTGTGTTGTAATTTAATATCGTGTGAAAAGGGAGTGTTTGTAAGATTGATATGTTGGAGAAGATGATGTTATTTGTACCAATGTGCGGCTAAAAGCACGAGATCAGCTGGCGACAATGTAGCCAGAATACTGGAGATGACGCCACTTGCACGTCTGTCTATATTTGTATTATGTTGTAGTTAGATTTTATTGTCTGTCCCAACAAAATTTTCAAGATGATTGTTGGGTCGATATTTGTAATTATCAGGCGAAGTGTGTTATAATTTTGGTCAGCGTGTGAAAATCTTAGTTTGTAAAATTTCACGTCTAGAAACTGTAAAATGCGACGTTTATATCTGGTGTTAATGTTCTATGAGATATTGTCCGAAGTGAGGAAAATGAGGAAAGCTATAATGGTAAAATAGTCGTGGCGAATGTCTTAATTTCAAATATCAGTTGAATTCAGAAATGTTTGTCGATAATAATAATAATAATAATAATAATAATAATAATAATAATAATAATAATAATAATAATAATAATAATAATAATAATAATAATGTCTACCGCGGGTTAAAGAAATTTTTCTATGTTAAAAGTGCATTTAACCAGTATATTTTACAAGGATCACGGGCATTTAGAAAATTCCAGTGAAATTCGATAGAGTTATGTTTTATTCATGGGAAATAAAATTTTGTGACATCGTGTATGTCGATGATATGGAAAATAGCGGTGTGTTCTTGTATTCTCGAGGTCCGAAAGTCGTAGTAACAGTAAATCAAGAGGTGTATTTTATAATGGTTATTGTTTTCACAAGAGGATTGAAATATGAAAAGGGTCTTGGAAATATAAGAAAAATGGATTGAGAGCGAAGAATTTATATATGTGGAGATGAGAGGGATAGGAATACTGAAGGTGAAAGGGAGCCTGGATTTTAAGTGATACCGCTGGGATAAGGCGAGGAGAATGAGTTTGAGACAAGCTATGTTTGCCGTGGAAGTATTTGGGAGACAGGCTGTATTGTGACAGGCTGTAGTGTATTCCGCTACCAATCCGAAATTTGAGACGACTACTGTGTGAGGCACCGTAGATTTCTAGTAAGATCCCAAGTGAAAACGACTCTAGTAAAGGTTAAAAATCTTGGTAGTAAAAGTCAAGTGACTAGTTACGTAAAGCCCGTATGAATATTAAGATAATGTGACCTCAAGGATAAAAGAGCATTTAGAACACCTAGTTGGTGTTGTATTGAATTTCGTTCCACTGGATAGTCATAGATATAAATATTTGTAAATTAACGGTAGGCGATTTGAGGGTTTCCAATGCGGTAGTGATGATTATTATTTTTGAATGCATCCACTAAAATGGTAGACGTGTGTTGGGAATTATCATTTCTTCCCTATATTGCACAGGCTGAGATTGTATTTGAGTTGGAGAATTGTTCGTCACGTATATTTATTTTTCGAGCTCACGTTCTGTAACGAGATAGAGACTTACTGCATTTTTCGACTTGCATTCGTTTAATAGTAAGAGACGTTGTTCCGTTGTGTGTTATAAGTCTGACCAGGTTTACAATTGAAATGTCAGAGTTGGTTTGAAATTGATAGTTCGCCTGATATGCTAGGGGATGCGTAGCACGACCCATTTTTACGCCCGACCATAGATTTAGGACGTCACATGTTATCCTTGGAGTTACTGATGGTGAGACGTCCTAGTTCACGCCCGACGATAGAATTTGGAAGGTATCGTGTACACAGAGATTAGTGTTAGGATGTACAGATTTTAAGTGAGCCCGACGATAGGTCTGGGATGTCAGCTGTACATACTCAAGTCTCAGATTAGATGTTTCTTTTGTTTTCGCGAAGTGACTTGGGCGAAGGTAGCATCTACAGTAAAATATGAAATATTAAGAGGGTTAGTTCGGTTGCCCAAACATTGGATATCGACCTAATGGAGATTAAATATTTTACTGCAATTCTCCATGCGTGTTGAGTTTTAAATGACTTCGATATTTTATTTTATTTTACGGACTTAATTGTTTTGTCGTTCTGACGTCCGTTTTGTTTTGATAGTGTGCATATTGACACTCAATATATTAGTGTGAGACTTGAGCTGCGAATGCGGTTTCGATTCGTCAGCCAGTAGTATTATTTTCAATCTTTGTCGTTCTTTCACTTTTATACGTAGTTGAATTCGATTAAGTGATCACTTTATAGGTAGTGTGTTGGGACAAACAATAAGTAGATGGATCTGTAATGGTAGTCATTGTTTGAGAAAGGAAGGAATTCCATTTGTTGTATTTTTCAATGTGGACTGGTCATTTTATTAAGCGTAACATAACCATTTCTAACCTGAAAATCGGTTTGATAATACTTTTCAAGTGATTTACCACGTTTTAATTAACTTCAGTGTATGGCATTTCTTCTAAATGCGTGATGACTAAGTGTTTCCTGCATTTCGCAGTTTTGTTCCTTCAGAACGACGTAACGTAAGATCCTCGCGGATCATGTTGTTGTTGGTTCCTTCCGAACGGTTGTTTGGGGTGATGCACATTTAGCATCGGGGTTACCTTATCACTTAAGGGTGTCATGAATGACAAATACATGGTGGAATTTTATTTCAATTGTGAATGATGCTGTTAACTCGTAGTGAACACCATGCTTTCCCATAATATTTCGCAACCTATCCAAAGCAACTGATAGTCAATTTGGTTCGATTAAGGGTCCATTCGGCGGGTGTTCCGTATCCGTAAAGGGTATTCGACTGGTGGATAACCTTAATTGAGAAGAAATCAGGCGTTCTACTTGATGAAAGTCAGATTTTCCACGGATCGTGTGGATTAATTCTCAGTTCTCGTTTGGAATAAGAGGTGCCCGGTTTTCAGGTCTTTCCTTTTTCAGTTTTTCAGTTTCGCTGTCCACTAATTTATTACTTTCTCCGAAGTAACTCTTCGATATTGTGAGAAATAAATCAACGCTATGCAATGTGACTGCGTTTGAAACATTTAATAATAAATGATTTATATTTTTTTATTTTCAAGGATTTATATTAAAATAATAATGTTGTCGTGCCATTTCGATTTAATAAAAGTTAGTAAGCACATATTTGCTCCTCATTTCAAGTAGTTAGGCTCTCTTCTGAACCCCATCGTTTGGTTAAGATCGTGACCGAATTTATTCCCGCAACGACCCATGATTTAAGAGTTCTATATTGTTCTACTGTAGCAGCCATGGCCGACCAACGATGGAATGGTAAGTTCAAGGGTTCATTACAGATGAATCGCGTTAGGGTTAAGTACGACAAACCTACCTACGTCGGCTTTGCAGTACCTGAATTGGCTAAAACACTCATGTATGAATTCCATTACGATTATGTGATGAAGAAGTACGCACATAATGCGCAATTGCTCTACACAGATACCGATTCGTTTATTTATCAAATCAAAACTGATGACTATTACAATGATATAAAGCCAGACTTGGGTAGGTTTGGTATTAGTTACTATCCTGCAAATAATCAATATCATCTACCGCTAGTGGACAAAATGGTTCTAGGTAAAATGAAAGATGAATGTGCTGGAAATATTATCGATTCATTTGTAGGTACTAAATCCAAGTCATATTGCATAAAACTCTTAAATGAACTACAAATAAAGAGATTGAAGGGGATTAAAAAGAATGTAGTTCAGAATCAGCTAAGTTTTGAAAACTATAACAATTGCATTAAAAGTAATCCACCTATTTTGCATAAGCAAATGTCTGTTATTAGAAGCAAGAAGCACCAGTTGTACACTCATTTAATTAGTAAGGTAGCCCTTAATAATGACGATTGCAAACGGTTTGTCATTCCAAATTTTACCAACACTCTAGCCTGGGGGCATAGTAGTATTGATAGGTACTTTACATAAAGCAGATGTGTGTGTGTGTGTGTGTGTGTGTGTGTGTGTGTGCGTAAAACTTTATGCTAGAGGTGTGTACGTTAAGCTGTCTTACATCACAATTCACTGTGCATATTGTATAAAGATATGGAGAGGTACGCTGAGAGCGTAGTACGGCACGTTTAAACTTGTACATACAGGGAGAAGTACGCAAACATCACCAGGGTAAAATGATTCGAGATAAAACTTGTACATACAAGATGTAAATAAATAATGTAGAATTGGCATATTCTTTTATTTTAGATTAGGTATTACCTTCCTCCCGCTCCTTATTTGCAATATAGAGTTTTGTTCAATACTATATCAAAGGAAGAAGTATGTTGAGAAAGAAGGTGTTGAGCAGATTCGTAAGTATGTTGAGAAGAGAATTTGCAGCGTTTCATTCTAGTCTTGCAATGCAGTGTTCAACAACATCGAACTATAAACGGTAGTATGTGTTCAAGTCTAAACTTGCACACTCTTGCTTTTGCGATGCATGTTCGATAGAGATGTACCTTGATAGAGGATGAAGAGCAGCTTAGTAAGTATGTTGAGAAGATAATTTTTTCTTTCTAAACAGTGCTCGATTCTAGTCATGCAATGCAGTGTTCAACAACGTCGAACTATAAACAGTAGTATGTGTTCAAGTCTAAACATGTAGGTACGCGATATGTGTGCTGTTCAAAACTGTACTCTTTTTTCTCTTAGAACAAAGGTATACCTCAGACATGTTCTAAACACATCAATCGATGTTCTGATCATATGTTGTATCGAGTACAGTGTTCGATTATATTCTTAATCGCTTCTTTTGTAATTTCTTTTAAATTGTCCGCTACTACGATCAAGAGCGCAGCACGGTGCTCTCTTGATTAAAGATGGCGGATGTGGAATTTGCCGCCACCACATGTCAAAGAATAAAGATGCCAACACGATGCTCTCTTGATTAAAGATGGCAGCTTTTCAAATTGTCCGCCAACACAGAGTGCAGCGCGGCGCTCTGTAGATTAAAGATGGTGGATGACAGCTGTCAAAAAGCACGTGAGTTTGTTTCCAAACAAGAGCACGTGGAATTCGCCACCACCATAAAGATGGCAGCACGGTGCTCTCTAGATTAAAGATGGCGGATGATTGCTGACAGAACTTTTCAAATTACCCGCTACTACAGAGAGCAGCAGGGTGCTCTGTAGTTTAAAGATAGCGGATGACAGCTGACGCAAGAGGGCAGCACGGTGCTCTCTAGATTAAAGATGGCGGATGACAGCTGTCAAAAAAGCACGTGGCTTTGTTTCCAAACAAGAGAACGTTGAATTTACCGCTACCGCAAAGAGGCCAGCACGGTGTTCTGTTGATTAAGGCGGATGACAGCTGACGAAATTACCCGCTACTACGTGCCATAAAGTGGGTAGCACGGTGCTCTGTCGATTAAAGATGGCGGATGACAGCTGACGAATTTGCATCTACTACGATAAAGAGGGCAGCACGTTGCTCTCTGGATTAAAGATGGCGGATGACAGCTGTTAAAAAAGCACGTGGCTTTGTTTACCGATTCAAATCTCGCGCTAGTAAGGTTAAGTTGGTAGCACTAAGGTTTAGGCCCGTCAAGATAGCCGCACTGAGGTTTGCGATACGTTGTTGTCTGTCAAAAAGCACGTGGATTTGTTTACCCTGTCAAAAAGCACGTGGATATTTTTACCGATTCAAATCCCGCGCTATTGAGGTTAAGTTGGTACCAATAAGGTTTAGGCCCGTCAAGATGACAGCACTGAGGTTTTGCGATACGTTTTCTGTCAAAAAGCACGTGGATTTGTTTACAAATTCAAATCTCGCGCTTTTGAGGTTAAGTTGGTACCACTAAGGTTTAGGCCCGTTAAGATGGCAGCAGTGAGGTTAGCGATGCGTTGTTGTCCATGATAGCTGTCAAAAAGCACGTGGCTTTGTTTACAAATTCAAATCTCGCGCCAAAATTCAAATTTCCCGCGGGAGGAGGAGGCCTCTCCCGGGAGCCGGAGGAGGAGGAGGCCGCAGAACCATCCAATTATACTACTAAATTGCATTGGCCTTTTTCAGGGCATGTTAAGTTCTGCTTTCGACAGTGACCAAAGAAATTCAAAGAAACGTGGAAGTCATGACCGTACTATCCACGGCCTACCCCACTAATTGGACTCAAGGATTGTCGTGCTGTGATTCACCACCCTCTGTCGACGGTTTCGTGAGTGCGTCCCGCTGTTCCATGGTGGAGTTATGCATGTATTTCTGCAGCACAGGTCTCCATGTATTTGATAACTTGAAGCCGTCTTCCCTGTTGATGTTATTTGGGCACAGAGTCTTTTACAGGCGCAATGACCTTCACCTGGTCAAAGAGGATTTCATGGTCTGTACTGTAGAAATGTTCTGCTATGGCGGACTGGCTTATGGCATTCTCTGTGGAGGTTAATAAGACGGTGAGTTCTCAGTACGTTGAATGTAATGTTCTGCCAAATATCACTGTACTTCTACACGTGCACTGTTAACAGTGGTGCACAAGCCTTTTCGTCATGCCTACATATGAGCAACCACAACCACATGGAACTTCATACACGCCCAGTGTTTCAAGATGTGGTTTTTCTTTGATTGGTCAAAACAAGGATTTGAGCTTCCGGTCTGTGGTGAAAACTTTAATTAAATTGTACTTCCTAAGAATGCGCCTTATTCTGTCAGTTATAACTGCCACGTAAGGAAGGAATACATTCTTCTTTTTACTGTAGTTCTCGTTGGTACTATCCCTGTTAGGCTCCTTGATCTTCACAGCTTGTGCTATGTCTCCTGACATATAGCCGTTTTTCTTAATGGATGTTGTCAGTCTCTTAATGCACTTGAGTGGTCATCAGCATCTGCAAAGTTATTCGCCCTAGTAAATAACGTTCGAAGGAGAGCTGCTTTTTGGCAAGGGTGGTGATGTGAGGACTTATGAAGGTATCTTTCAGAATGTGTAGGTTTCTTGTTCATTGCAAGGCCTAGTGTACCATCATTCTTCTTGTATACTAACACATCAAGAAGAAGGTAATTTACCTTCATTTTCTACTTCCATCGTGAACTTGGAATTTAGGTGCTCCAAAAATTAATTTAATGTTTCCCTTCCATGTGTCCAGACCGAAAATGTGTCATCCACGTAACGATAGAAGCACGTAGGTTTCAATGGCACTGTAGTTAATGCAGCAGACTCAAAGTGTTCCATACAAATATTAGTAGCCACTGGTGACAGAGGTGAACCCATTGCTGCTCCTGTCTGTTTGTAATAATCCTCTTTGTAGTAGAAGTAAGTAGATTTTAAACAAACTGCTGTCAGATTTGTCAAGTCCTCAGACAGCTATTGTCTGATGTAAGCAAGCATTTCTTCTAATGGTATATTAGTAAAAAGTGACGTAACATCAAAGCTTACCAGGATGTCACCTTCGTCCACCCGTAGCTCACCTAACTTCTTCAAGAAGTGTTTTGAATCTTTAACGTGATGTTCTGTCTTCCCTGTTTCTGGTTGTAACAGTGATGAAATATAGCGGGCTAACTCCTGGTCATAATGGAATGTCATTCTTGTGTAGTTTTGGGAGGTCATAAATGACTGGAGGTACCGGGTCTGAATTTAGTAATGCTCCCTTCAATCTTTAGAATATTTACGAGCCAACATTACAAGTTTTGTTGTTCACCGGGAGCTGTATTCATCATTTAGAAAGCTGTGTGTGGGCACCAAACTGGTTTTCCTGTCATTCAGAAGGGCGATGTATTGATCCGTGTTCGACTGAATGCTGGGTAGATCACGTGATCAGCCAGTGTTACCAGCGTGCTACGTGCGGGCAACCTGCGCTGCGAGCAAACTTCGAGAAAAAGTCACAGCCAATTATAAGAGACCCCGTGAACCAATGATCGTCTAAAAAGTACACGCCTCCCGAGCGAAGACTATAAAATCAGTAAATCACTCTCTCTGCTGCTGCTACTCTTCGTCGTAACCACGTGGAAAAGAAGATTCTGCCGTGCAAGCAGACATCCGCTCTGCGGAAATTAGTGAAATTTTATTATCAGCTCTTATGGAGTGAATCTCAACATTAGTGATCCAAGTTAAGTTTATTTCTCCACAAGAACATTTAGTACTCCAGCGTGTGTGAACATATTTTAATATCTGCCGTCTTAGTTACAGCCTACACTTCTGGAACATGACGGAATTCATCCCAGTGAATCGCTGTGTACATCAAGATGGATTATTCCTCTACAATGTGCATCTTAATTTTATCGTGGGACGTCTACTGCCGCGTCTCCATGACCTTCTAAACATGTAAGGCGTTTCTGGACAGAGTGGGAGACTGACCGGGGAAATGCCGGAATGACTGACTGCAACCTGGAGTCGAACCTCATCTAAACTTGAGTACCATTTAAATGTTTATTTTCTTTTTTTCTATAATAAAGTACTGTAGATATGTCTTTAATGGCACATTCTGTGAGATTTGTAATAATAACTTTTTATTGACCTACAAAGAAAAGTATGAAAGATCCTAACTTCTTTGCACGTCCTGTACAAAGCGAATCACACTTTTACATGTCTTCTGTAATACCTGACCGTGATTGTTGTTTGAGGTGACACATTAGTGAATGTTTAACACTGCGATCATAATTTCTGATAGACAAACTTTCGGATCTTTAAATTTTCAATTAAGTCATTATTTGTTCAGATAAGATGGAATTTAACTGGAAATAGCAAATTCGATGGTATTGTACTTCGAAAACATATGATTTTTCGTTTGTTTCTTATCCGCGTAACACTTTGCTGCTGTTGCGTGTTTTTATCGATTTACATCTGCCAGTGAAGACTTCATTTTCCTCCACAAAACGCACAGCAATCTTTTACTCTCATAGAAGTCCGTACTGAAGATTATACTACATGGCAACCGATGTTATATATTCTTTATTCTTTCTCCAGATCTACATAATGTGTATATGATCCATTTATGTGGAGAAAAAATAACAAATCTTACCTAAACCAGCTCACAAAGGAAAAGGAAAATACTGTCACCTGATAAACAGACCCATGAACAAATCATAAATAATAATAATAATAATAATAATAATAATGGAAAAAAAGCAATAGGCAGAATAAACACTGTCGCCTGACCCGAGATCCACCCTTATTGACAGTCTGTTAGCCGTGGCAGAAATGTAGTCTGTGAGTATAATAATCAAAAACTAAAACAATAACTCATTGCTGCATATAGATATTAAACAATAACATATTGCTATGTAGAGTGCGAACTAAACCCATGATACATTGCTGTGGAGTGTGTCTACACAATAACATATTGCTATGTAGGATGTAATAGTGTAAGCAGACGGTGTCTGTTCTTTAAACACGCGGCATGTCTCTTCCTGCCTGGTACGTTACTCAGCACAATCTTTTCTGAACACTGACCTTCCTGTATTTCTACTTACGTTGCAAACCCAGCTATCTTGTTGCCTCCATTGCCGTGTCCTTGAGCACTCTTTCTCCTCCCGTTTCATTGTTACCTCCACTGCCGTGTCGCTGTGCACTTTTCTCCTTACGTTTCATTACTATTGTCTGATCTTGAATTCCACTGCCTCGCTACACTTGTTTTCTTTTGTCCACACACACTTCACCTCCTTCTAATTTAATACTTGATCACTCTTATTTCCACTGCGAATAACACACATCCTCCACTGTTCCCTTTAGCTTAAACAATTTACTTGCTGCTACTGCTTGTTTTTTTACTTGTCATTACACCTACGTCCAGGTTACTCGTCTTCTCCCACATTTCTTTCAGGCTCAAGCTCCTCCCTTTTACCAAGCCACCTCGTGCTTCTGTCTTCTCCCTTTCACTCCGTTTATGTGCACTCGTCACGTCTTGTGGTTCCTCCCCCCCATTCGCTCCGTGTTCTTTCCTTTCGTCTCTGGCACCTAACTCCGACCTCAGCTCCTCAATCCTCATCTTGGACTCCCTCCTCATCACTGATAACCTGTATGATCTCCTCTACCGTGGTGTCTCCTTCTCGTTGCGAGCTCTTTTCTAATGCCCTATTTTCCTTGGTTTTTTACTTTATTTCCATGTCCGTCTTCACCAACTATACTATCTGTAGTTCGCATTTCTTCTACCCTCTTCCCCATTACCACTTCCTTCTCATTCTGCTCCATTTCACGTAATTGCGTTACTGTCCAATATTTGGTCCATTGACCATTGGTTACCACTAATAATTGACCGTTGATGTAGGCTCTTAACCCTTGCAATCGCGCCCGGACCAAATGTCTTTTCAGGGTGTTTATATTCTTGATCCCATCTCTTCCCACATCTTTTTTAATCCAAATTTTTGTTCCCTGTATATTATCCGCTCCTCTTATCACTATTTCCGCCATCAGGGTGGAAAACTACTTCATTTTTATCGGTCTGTTTCCCCGTGCTTTACCTACCCTTCCCACATCGTCAATATCAGCTTCGCTAAAATTGATTTTCATCATTTTTTGGACGACTTCCACTACTTTGTATATAGTCAGCACTTTGTCCTCACCTTTTTCTTCCGGGACCCGATATATGAATAAGCATTTATTCCTGCGTTCTTGGTTACCATCTTCTACTACTGACTTCAACTTTACCATCTCTTCCTCCATCTTCCTTATTTTCGTCTTGAGTGATGTAATTTCTCTCTCGGTTAGTTTTCACTTTGGTCATTGTTTCCTCCGTTTTTCCCTGTATCCATTGCCTTATATTTTCAAGTTCTTTCACTTGTTCCTTCATCACATTTTTAATCTGTTCAAACGGGCAAACTTCTTCTTCAACTTCTTTGACCACTTTTCTTATAACCTCCACGTCTTCCCAGTTCATGTTGCCACTGTGAGTCGGACCGGGATTTGCTTCCACGCCCCCTATAATTAACAGTACCATAATCACCGCTGCCACCTGTATTATCTCACCCATCATTCTCGCGTCTACTTTACCTCCTTCACTCCAGGCTGTTTCCATCTTCCGTCTTCCCTGCCATCTTCCAATAACCACCCGATATTGGTCCACACCAATCATCTTCCTCTTCCCTCCCGTCTTTCTTCCCACTCGCCGCACACACTGCGCTCCCGCTCTACCGGCACTGTCCGCTCCTAACGTCTGCTTCCGTCCGCTGCTTAGGTAAGACTGTTTATTTTCTTTCTCATCTTTGTAAAGCTTGAGGATCTTTCTTCTCTAAATCGTAGCTCTATTAGTTCTTGTTGTAGATAGAACTATTTCATTTTCCATTTCTTGAGGTGTCATTGTAGTCGAGTTACATGTGTGTGACTGAGATATGGAACCTATTAGATTAGACGTGTAGTCTGTCTTTGAGTGAGTTCCCATACATAGGATTTAGACAGATCTAAAAATCACTGACCACGCGATAAACTTCATTTGTTTGCCTGTGATATTGGAAATAATCTGGATTGGAGTTACGTGAAAAATTTGTGAGATAGGGTCGAACTTAGTGTCATTTTCAGATCACTTGTATTCTTTAGGATCGAGTCATCTAATTTCACGACATTTCAGGAGGCCTGATAGATCTAATAATCACTTAATAATAAAATTAAGTAAAGATCGGGTTAAGAATGGAATTAAACGGTCGTGAGCTATAAATTATCTTAGATTCCTTATATGTGAGATTTAATGTGCTCAGTTCATGATGCGCCTGGAATATGGCTGTCCTGCGGGATGTTAATTGAATAATTTATTATTGGTGAATGACTTGTCTTTGGGAGCACAATGTGATTTATTATGAGTGGAGCACACGTCGAATATATTTCATGAATAGGAAATAATAATAATGCGATTAAGGCTCACGAACGCGATATTATGGAATCCTCTTGGCATCTTCTAATAAATGTCAGAAATTTAGATGAATCTCCATCATTGTTTGAGGAGTATTTCAATCCAAGTGATACCACGAATTTCGATCACTAGCCTCTATTGGAGTAAGGATATTTTCATACACGAATTCATCCTCCGGATACTCTTGACGTGACCATGCTAAAAATAATGAATAAATTTTTAAGGGCAGGATTCGTTGTAAATAGTGTATATAAAAAGTACGTGTTACCTTGTGTGAATGTGGCGTGTGTGTGTTGTAATTATGAATACTGTTTTTCGATTGTTTAATATGATTTAATCTGGTCGTGCATCTATTGCAACGACACAGATTGTGTTCAACGTTGTTTGCCACCATGTTGTCTTATTTAGCGCACCATAAGGAAAAAATTGATAAGATTAGTGTCGAGTAAGACTAGGCCAGGATTTAATTTGCAATTTCTAAAGATTTAGGTGAAAGATCGTCTCGTTATTTTTCCGCAAAGGCAAGCGATTTGTAAATTAATCTTCAATTTACTCACACGTGGATATGAGAAAATTTTCAATACATTTATATTCAAATTCCAAAATAATTTCAAACTGACTTGAAACTTTAAATGCTATGCAAATCAAGAAATTAAATGTTCATAAACGGCTTAATCAACTTGAATTCAAGTGATAATGAATGATTATTATTATTAAGCGTATGGAATTTACAGAATGGACAAGTATATACAATATTATACAAAAGAAAAACCTGCAAAGAATACATGGTAAGTAGGGAACAATTACACATGAATATCTAAATTGTTTATCCACTGCACTAGGGATACTGAAACATCAGCAAAGTCTTTTCGGTCTCCACCATAAGCACGCAGAGGGCATTCGTCCATTATATGATGCATGGTCTGGACTAAAGCACCACAATCACACGCTGGAGAGTCCCTGAAGCCCCACTGGTGAAGGGAGAATGCAGATCTTCCACAATTTGTGCGGAACCTGTTTAGTGATGCCCACGTTCTTCTTGACAAGCTGAAACCAGCTGGGGCGTGGTTTGGATTAAAGAGGCTTGGCCACTCCGGAGCTGTACGAATCCATTGCTCTTTCCATTCCTCTTTTAAATTGAAACCAGCATCCATTAGATTCTTAGCTGTTTTCATCGGTGGCTTACGGGATTTCAGCCTTTGTCTCCGGAGATCTGCAACATCTCTATGGATAGGTAGAGTTTGATTGGACATGATCTTATTATATTCTTGAACAAGGGCTCTTGAACGTCGCAGGCTTGGTGGAGCAATGTGGGACAGGACTGGCAGCCAGTGCGTTGCAGTAGGCTTCAGAGTACCAGAGATGATACGCATGGTGGTGTTAAGTTGTGCATCGACTTTCTTCACGTGGCAACTGTTAAGCCATACTGAAGAGCAGTATTCAGCTGCAGAATACACGAGGCCAAGCGCAGTACGTCGTAATGTGTCCGCTGAAGCACCCCATGAAGTTCCACACAATTTATACAGAATATTATTACGTGATCTCAACTTAGATCCGAGGTTTTTAAGATGCTTTCTATAAGATAGGGTTCGGTCAAGCGTTACCCCGAGGTACTTTGGATTAGGATTGTGCTTTAGCACTGAGCCATTGGAGCGTACTTGGAGTTTTGTATTAGCCAACTTGTTGTGGAGATGGAAGCAAGCAGATTCTGTCTTATTCATACTGGGTTGTAGTCTCCAGTTTCGGAAGTAAGAGCTAAGTGTATCCAGGTCAGACGTCAGGATGGCCTCGGCATGGCTGAGATCTGGATGTTGAATGGCAATGGCTAGGTCGTCTGCATAAGAGAATTTTACTGATTTTGTCTCAGGAATATCCGATATGTAGAGATTGAATAGAAGAGGTGCCAATACTGATCCCTGGGGAAGACCATTTTTTAGTTTCCTAAGACGACTAATGTCATCATACATGACAACAGGGAAGAGCCTTTCGGTTAGCATATTGTTGATCAGTGTGGTTACAGTTTTGCAAGGGATAACTCGTTGCAGCTTCAACATCAACCCTTGCCTCCACACAGTATCATATGCAGCCTTTAGATCTACAAAGACTGCAGATGTTTTAGAGCCCCTTTGAAAACCAGCCTCAATGTGAGTTGTTAAGTGCTAGCACCTGGTCAACACAGCTTCGGTTCTGCCTGAATCCAGCTTGCTCTACTGGGATCACTTCATTAATGGCCGAACTAATTCTGTTGTACACAAGTCTCTCAAGGAGTTTATAGCAAACACTCAGCAATGCTATTGGTCGGTAGCTATCGACTTGGTCTTCCGGTTTACCGGGTTTCAGAATTGCAATGATCTTGCTTACCCGGAATTCATTTGGCAGATGCCCAGACGATAAGATATTAGAGTAGAATTTAGCCAACCAGAGCCTTGTGTTTGGACCACTATGCATCAGAAACTCAGGAAATATCCCATCAAAGCCAGCAGCTTTACCAGGTTTGAGGCTTTTAATAGCAGTATCTACTTCCAGATGTGAAAATGGTTCCGAGTATATGGAGTTGTCCTGCAAGTTGCTTTTCTGTTGTTTGAGCACGTGTTCCCCGGGTGGTGCTAAGCGAGCAACAACAAATCGGCAGCCAAACTATCAACAGACGTTGATCTCCTGGCCAAATGGACTCAGAGAGAACTTCTGCAACTGGTCCTTCTCAGGACCAACCTGCAAAGATACTAGGACCTTCTTTACGAATATGCCAAATAAACATCGAAGGCATATCCAGATCGAAGAGTGAACATCTTTCTAGAATCCTTCTTGAAAACAACATCGATTTAGTGACCATTCAAGAAACTCATAACGAATGATGATAATAATTAACTGAAAGGATAATTAGGAATATGTGAATTACCATGAGAATTATTTTGTGAGATACACTAATTGGTAAACACGATCGTGTGATGATAAAGTTAAACATGCTACATAGACACGGTTAGAGATTATTAATAATAATAATAATAATAATAATAATAATAATTATTATAAAATTTTGGAATTAATTTCGATTTTCATCAAAGCTTCTACTGGTGTTATTGATGAATGTTACACACTTTAAATACTGAAATTCATCAAAGTTCAATATTTACCACATGTTGAGATTAATATAAATTCATGGAACCTTAAGTTAATTTCTCTGTGGAATAATAAGAGAGATAGCTGCCTAAAAATTTTGTGCAAATCTTTGTTGAAGTCTCTGGACTCTTTCATTTAAATATTTCAAATTTTTGAAGGCAGTAAAATGCCTAATTTTTTTAAATTTTCATTCCAGAACAGTAAAGTTGGAGGACGAGGATTACATTTTGGTTGTAAAGTGCTACATGAAGATCAGACAATAGGAGAGTTCACTCTAATAAATCCAGCAAGGATATTTTTGTCTTTGAATGCTTGTGTTAATAAATGTGTGTTGTTTTAAAAATATTTTTTGCTTGGTCGTCACCCCTTTCCCTTAAATGCCTCTAAAAACGGAAAGCCAGGAACGAACGGTCCATTCCGGGATCTCTCGCTCACTGGCTGGGCTTAGCTCAGCAATAATGGGGGCAGTAAGGTCTTCTGCAAGTATTCTGGAAGTGTTGAGCTCTTCACTAGTTGGGTGACTTGTGTACCAGTATTCATTTTCTTAGTGGGATTCCTTACTTTCTTATATGTTTCTTCTTCTAGTAGGTTGCACAATTTTGTTTCGTAATCAGCTGTATTAATGATGACTGAAACATTGCCCTTGTCAGCCAGAATTACAATTATACTATCGTCTTTGCGAAATTCATTAGCTTCTTTAAGTTCACTTTTGGTCAGGTTTTGATGTGGTGGCTTCGCTTTTTTCAGCACGTAAGATACATCTTGACAAATTTCTTCCGCCTTGCTTAACGGCAAATCTCTGATGGCACACTCTACCCCATAGACAATCTTCTCTACTGGGATTCTTCTCGGTGCTACAGCAAAGTCAAAACCTTCCTTTAGCACTGATATAGAGTTTTGGTTTAGTACTTTTATCAGACATTACTATGACCTTGTTATAATCTAATTCTGGTGGTTTGCGTTGGACCATTTTCTATAATTTCTTTTCTTGATTTGCTCTACTATACTCTTTTACACATTCGGCCTGCTCATATGTTATCCTGTCTATCAAGGCCCACTGTTCAGTATGCAAGTTAATGCTAATCTCCATGAAAAGACTGAGTGTAATTCTATTGCACTTATCCAAATCCCTTCTAGTTTGTTGAATTTGATTTCAAGGCAAACGTCTGCTGGCTTCCGCCAGAATCTTCTTGGCTCCAGTAGTTTGCAGATGATGTTTAATCTTGATCCACGAAGGCATGATGTCACTGTCATGGCATCTGTAAATTAGCTCTGTATTCTCAAGAATAACCTGGAACCATATAGTACTGCACACCTCTCATGAGAGCAAATTTTGCTAAGTTTGGTAATATTCTTACGTTACAAGTAATAAATCTCATTGTAGACCGCATTGGACATCAGATATGAACATTAGGCTAAGATTTATTTTCGGCTGATGATGCTTACGACTGTTAAGCGAAACATGTCCCATCTTACAACGCCTGTTGTAATGTTTATTTCCTAAATATAGGAAAGATAAGTATTGGAAAGGTGGTGTTAACTATTTTTCTTGTTTTAATGTTCATATTCTTACGTTGCATAATTATTGAAGGTGACCCCTTGTGGTATGTATTTACAGAGAAATGTAGGCACATAACCTATAAAAAGTATATTCATAGATATTTTAATCCCATGGCACTACAGCCCTTGAAGGGTCTTGGCCTACCAAGCAACCACTGCTCAGCCCGAAGGCCTGCAGATTACGAGGTGTCGTGTGGTCAGCACAATGAATTCTCGGCCGTTATTCTTGGCTTTCTAGACCGGGATATTTTTCAAAACTATTGATAAAATTGGGCTGCAATTAGTATACTGTATTGATGAAGCAAGTGGAAAATTGTTTCTACCCATTACACAGGTCTGTTCTGTGGAGTCAACTTCAACAACTAACTTATTGTTCCATTCATGGGATTTTACTCCTAGTCAAAGATTCATTAAGAAGGAAGCATACTATCCAGTGACGACTTAGTCAAATAGGACATAAAAAAACTTTCCAGTCTGTCAAACACACAAAATTTCAATAAAAATTATAACAATATAAACATATCTGTAAAAAAAATACACACTATTACACAAAGAATGACATGTTTCGTTCTACATGAACATCCTCAGATTCTACCAAATCACTTAAATCATGTGTAAATATGTACAGTATTGTTTACGTTGCGTAAACATGTCGATAATAGAGAAGTGATAATATGAACAAGTATGTATTAACAAATGACTAATTTATAAGTACTCAACCAACACCGTATGAACATAATGAAAAACAAACTTCTGTACTTATCTGGATTGCCGAAGCTTAGTCCGTTGTCACCAAACACTATTTCATGACTGTGGTCAAGGAAAAGCTAGTGGAAGATTTTGGGCAAAGCATGTTGTTCTGCAGAGAGGGGAGGGGCTACTGGAACGTTGTGGATCCTTCCTATTCGATAGGGGAGAGCAGGTCAATACTTCCTCCATGTTATAATCTAGCATACTGTGGCGTGGGGAGGGGATGGGGAAGTACGGGCGGGATGATGTGAATGTTGTGGAAGCTTCCTTCATCAACTGGATATGGTGGGGGGAGGTGGAGGGAAGAAGGATATTAACACATTGTTGTCCGGGCGCGCGCTACTTCATTCTTTCCTGTGGACCGGAAACAAAAGCACACCTAGCATGAGAAGTAGGATGAAATATAAATAAATGTAACTTTTAAATGACATCAAAATGTCCTGAAAATGATTTTAGGACCCTGTTTTCATCCTTTTTTGTCAATCCATCAACCTCACTGTCCTTACTATCACTGGCATCTTCACTCTTATTAATGTCGCCATCAACAGACTCGTTTGAACTGAAAGTCGCACTTTCACTTCCGCGCGTATATTTTGATGTTGACGGACACACATCTCCACAATCACTAATGCACATTCGCAGTCACTAAGGACATCAGATAAACTATCAGCATGCAATTCTCCAAATATTTCATCATCGTTCAAGCTGTCTTTACTACGGCGCACCATGCTGACACCTGACAATACACTCGGTCACGCGGTGCTGAGTGTTATGAAACCACATTTCCTGTGCCGAAAGCATTATCAAGGAAAGAATATATCTATTTAAATTTCGATCAACAAAGACTTTAGTTTGTAAACAACACTAAATATTTCAATTAATAAACGGCAGAGAGAATAAAACACTCAAGAACAATGTGAGAAAATGTTAATTTATGTAACTGGTCGCCCGCGCACTAGTACGAAACTACATTAATTAATGTGTTAACCTTCACGTCATAATGTATTTATGTTTTATGGATAAGTATAATAATGGCATATGGCCTCCGGAGAGGCCTGGTGCAGGTCTTTTTCTAGTAGACGGCCTATTAGGCAACCTGCATGTCTGTGAAGATGAGGGCCCTACCTAGGATGTTGAATACGCCACACACACCTAGCCCCCGAGCCATTGGAATTAACCAATAAAGGTTAAAATCTATGACCCGGCCGGAATTGAACCCGGCACCCTTTGAACCGAAGGCCAGTACATTGACCATTCACCCAATGAGTCGGACTATGGATAAGTGCAAGTTAATGATTGAATAAAGTGCAGAATTGAAATGGAGAGTACCTATTAGATGCTACTTTTACGATAGACCATATTAAAAAAGGTGTTAAGCGCTAATTTGAACAGTAAGTGTTGACCAGATGTTATGTAAGTACAGCGAAGAGCAGGGAATTCTTTTAAGTGTGTATGGTCATTAGGTTGGTTTCATTAGCTTTTTTTTGCCATGTAAATTTCAAATGCTTCCTTAATATTCAAAGATTTTATTTTCAATGCGTAAAATTTTTAGGTCTGTAGGAATAATGAAAACCTCTCTTACAAAGTTTACAGAAAGCCGACTGAGACGTCACACACTATTGATAACGAGTCGAACCACCCATACACACACAAAATAGCAGGACGGAATACAACAATACACAGAGCTATTTCCATACCAATGAGCACAACGGATTTCATTGAAGAGATACAAATCATTAAACAAACTGCGAAGTAAAACCACCCTCCGGGCACAGTAGATAAATTTTTAAATAAACATAAGAAAAATGCCCGGGAAACCACCACACGACAGGGAAAAATATATGGTTCTCAACTACGTTAAAAAGAACACATACAAAGTAGCTGATATTAAAAAAGAAAAGGTCTAAAAGTAGCCTTTAGAACACATACCACACTGCAGACACACGTGAGCAGGTGTAACCTAAGGAAGAAAAAAACCCCTTTCTCTTCAAGTGCCAAGAACTAGGACAAACAAAACATAATTTCCACACAAGATAAAAAGAACACAATAACGTGACAAGATATAATCGGCATTCAGCCTTTGGAGAGCACATGTATGGCAGTTCGTACCATTTCACTGACATTAACACAGACCTAAAAATTTTGACAGCTTCACAGTCATGTGTGATCAGTGAAATGCTGTGCCCAAATATGTTAAAAATTTCAGATCTGTGTGTACCATAGATTTGACTGTACATTGTCACGAACACTTCCGGATATCATGGACTGAATATGGCTCCTCGTGTCAATGGCTTAATATACAATGGTCTTAAAATGGCACCTTGACTGTTTATGTATTTTCTTCAAATAAAATATAAGATTGAGTTAGCTAAAAGAAAATATGGTTCAGGATATAGAAAGGGTTGCTGTAGTAGAAACAGCAAAGGAATGCCTAGGAACAACTATGTGTAAAGATGGAAAAAAACAAACTTCTTGGTGAAACGATAAAATGAGGGCAGCTTGTAAACACAAAAAGAAGGCACATTAGAAATGGCCCCAAACAAGGACAGACACAGACGTAGATAAAAGAAACAGAGAAAAAAAGTCACTGAATCCAAGAAGTCGTGGGAAGATTTAGGTAATAACCTGGAAAGGCTAGGTGAAGTCGCAGGGACACCTTTCTGGTCAGTAAAAAAGAATCTTAGAAAGGTAGGGGAAAAAGGAAATAAATAGTCTTTTGGGTAAATCAGGTGAACTCATAATAGATCCCACGGAATCAATGGACAGATGGAAGGAATATTTTGAAAATCTTAATGTAAAAGGAATTCTTCCTGGTGATGCCGCGAACAACCGAGCTCATGGGGAGAATGATGATGATGGTGAAATTACGCTTGAGGAAGTGGAAAGGATGGTAAATAAACTCCATTGTCATAAAGCAGGGATGAAATGGCTTCACAGAGTAATAACATTAGCGTGGAATATTAGTCGAGTACCTTCGGATTGGACAAAAGCATTAACTGCACCTATCTATAAGCAAGGGAACAGGAAGATTTGCAACAACTATCGAGGTATCTCAGTTATTGGTACACCAGAAAAGTTGTTCACTGGGATTTTGGAAGGGAGGGTGTGATCAGTGTTTGAGAGTAAGTTGGATGAAATCCAGTATGGTTTCAGACCACAGAGGGGCTGTCAGGATCAGATTTTCAGTATGTGTCACGTAGCTGAAAAAATGCTACGAGAGGAATAGACATTACATACTATGAATCTCATGTTAAATCCGTATTGACGGCTGAACTTCTTACAAAATTGTACAAAACTATTTTAATCCTCCTAGTCACTACTATACAGGATGAACTTTAATAAAACCGACAAACTGCAGGGACTGATTCCTGACTGGAAATGGAGGAAAAAATGTCCTACGAACGTGTCCGGAAATGGACAGTGTGTGTGCAACGACAACAAATAGTCCCGAAACACAGTACATAGCTGAATTGCATCCACATCACAGCAGATGTTCAAAGTGGCCTCCATGGGCTGCAATGCACGCGTTCAGACGTATCATGGATTGTCTCACTCTTTCGCACATTCCGGCCTCTCGCCGAATAGCGTCACAGGTGTTGTGAAAACGCTGTTGAAGGGTCTGCACATCAGGAACTGGTTCAGCATACACAATTCTTTTCAGAATGTCCCCAGAGGTAAAAATCGAGGGGGTTTAAGTCCGGTGATCTAGGAGGCCATGCAACAGGACCCCCACGTCCTATCCAGCGCCTGGGGAAGATGATGTTGAGGTGTTGGCGACCTGTAATGCGGAAGTGGGGTGGTGCTCCATCGTGCAGAAACCACATAACCTGTCTTATTGCCAAAGGCACATTCTCAAGCAATCCAGGCAGAGTATTCTGCAGGAAGTCCAGGTACGTTCCTCCGTTGAGGCGTTGTGGAATAATAACTGGTCCAAGTATGTGGTCACCAAGAATCCCTGCCCAAACAATGATGCTGAACCAATGTTGGTGAGACGCTTCAAGCATTCGCCGGGGATTTACTGTAGCCTACAGATGAAGATTATGAAGATTGACAATGCCATTTCTGGTAAAGGTTGCACCATCCGTAAAGAGGACTGACGATAGAAATCCCATAACTGTGATGGCCTGGTGCAAAAACCACCGACAAAATCCTTCCCGTAGAGGGACATCCGCTGCTGATAATTCTTGCACTCGTTACAGGTGATAGGCATAATAGCGGTTGCCATTCAGGACCCATGATCACACAAACCCCCAAAAATGGCTTGAAACGTTGTGTGATGTGGTTGGTGTCTGTGAGGGTACTTGTTTTGGTATAGCCGTGCTGCCTCTCGACCGTTTCCACTGGCTTGGCCGTACACAAACACCATCTCGGCTTGTTCCTGACACGAATACCGGATCATTCTGCTTCCGACAGTACGCTGCTTCGATCACACTATCTGCAACAGAAGAAACACACTGCAAGTAGTCAGAGAAAATTTCATTCGTCCGTGCCATCTACCGTCACAACGATGCATTTCCGGACACATGTTCATAGGACATTTTTCCCTCTTTCCAGTCAGGAATAAGTCCCTGCAGTTTGTTGGTTTTATTAAAGTTCACCCTGTATATTTTATGTCCAATTAAGACGAAACTTTGCACATGAATAGGCATGTTTCGACTCGGCACTGGGTCATCCTCAATAAGACGTACAGGGTTATTCACCTAAGATGTTACATGGAAATAACTTCTAAACCATTAAAGATATCGGCATTCTGTTTTCATATTCATAAATGGTACCCAGGAGCTTGTAAAATAAAGTGCTACGTATTCTCATGGGGTGATTAATAACAGAGATATTGATGCTAACTCCATATTTTTAAACAGAACTGCACCGATTCATACAGCTTGTCTAAAAGTTCAACCACATTCAAGTTCAAATATGTAAGCATTTTCAAAATCGGACAATTAGTTTTTGAGATATCAATAAGAATAGAATGCGCTGTTTTGCATGCCGCATCAGACAGCGTGAAGTCAGGCAAGGACATATTGACGTGCAAGCAGGTTCTTGGGTGTGATTCCAGCCACAGAATGAATATGAGGAACGTAAGCATATCGTACACATGTGATGGGTTCGCAAAGTGTGTATGGCAGGCGAATTCATGACAGGACAGGGAGGTGTGAATTTTTAAAAGGAATAAAATAATTACTTTGACTTCAAAGAACATAACGAAAGCTATAACTGTCACTGGTTTGAGTGTACAGTACATACTACTGTACGATTTGAGAAATAACAGGACAACGGATGAGCTCCTTCTAGAAAAGAAAATGAATAATGTCCGAATAATCTCCCTTCCCCATTGTGTGTTCGCCAGTCATACAATAACGTTATACACCCAGGGTATGTTACGGTACATCACACTATGTGTATGATGGTTTACTGTAAATGCCTAGCATCTGTTCTGTGGCTGGAATTAATGCCAGGAAACAGCTTGCATGCGAATACATCCTTGACCGACCGTACACTGGCTGATGCGGCACGCAAAAGCCCAAATGCATTCTTATTGATATCACAAAAAGTAACTGTCCGATTTCGAAAATACTTAGATATTTTAACTTGTACGCAGTTGAACTTTTAGGCCAGCCGTTCCATTTAAGAATATGGAGTTAGTATCAATATCTTGGTTATTAATCACCCCATGAGAATAAGTAGCAAGTTATTTTATAAGACCCTGGCAGGGGCGTATTCTCCTTGAATGCAAGGCATTCACTGCATGCGTTATGATAACACAAAGAACTGTCTGATGTATGATTTTAGGTTGTTTTAAGTCAAATATTAATGATTTCATCTCTCAGAAGTTCAAAAGGTCCACGCAACTGTACTAGTTCCGTTGCTTGACTACGTGTGGTGCTGGTGTAGTCTCGCCGTCTACTCCTCTCTAGGAAGAAAGAGACAGCATGGCGGAGTTAAGGATGCAAGGCATTCAATCTTAAAATTGCATTCGGTGGCATACGTAGTTCTGAAACCCTCCGAACGATGTCGCTGCAATTGAAACTTGGTCAGAATTTGTCACTCCATACCCGTGCTACCCTCTGCCATCTGTTAGCAACTTGGAGAAAGTCGACATGTTTACAGCGAACGGGACCCACAGATTATCCCCCAGCGAGAACCCAACGTGACGAAACAGACCAATGCCACTGAGGTGACTTTCCTCCAGTGCTTCAGTTGTGGCTAACTAGTGAGTTAATTCATTGTGTGTTTTGCTGATTAGTGAGTTCATTCTGTGTGTGCTGTTCCTGTGTTATTCGTTGTTTTCGGTCTTTTATTATATTTTGCGCTTATTGTGGTATTAACGATGGATGAGTCTAAAACGGATATAATTGTAAATCAGTTTACTGGCCGTTCGTTTGATGAAAAGATTCAAATAGTTCAAGCCGGGAGACCTCTACCTTCCCTTGTATATTTCTTCTTTACCGGGTGAGTTGGCCGTGCGTGTAGAGGCACGCGGCTGTGAGCTTGCATCCGGGAGATAGTAGGTTCGAATCCCACTATCGGCAGCCCTGAAGATGGTTTTCCGTGGTTTCCCATTTTCACACCAGGCCTTTCCTATCCCATCGTCGCCATAAGACCTATCTGTGTCGGTGCGACGTAAAGCCCGTAGCAAAAAAAATTCTTCTTCTTCTCCTTCTTAATCTGCTTACCCTCCAGGACTCAGCGAGGGATCCCACCTGTACCGCCTCAAGGGCAGTGTCCTGGAGCTTCAGACTCTGCGTCGGGGACAAAACTGGGGAGGATGACCAGTACCTCGCCCAGGCGGCCTCACCTGCTATGCTGAACAGGGGCCTTGCGGGGGATGGGAATATTGGAAGGGATAGACAAGGAAGAGGGAAGGAAGCGGCCGTGGCCTGAAGTTAGGTACCATCCCGGCATTTGCCTGGAGAAGTGGGAAACCACGGAAAACCACTTCCAGAATGGCTGAGGTGGGAATCGAACCCACCTCTACTCAGTTGACCTCCCGAGGCTGAGTGAACCCCGTTCCAGCCCTCGTACCACTTTTCAAATTTCGTGGCAGAGCCCGGAATCGAACCCGGACCTCTGGGGGTGGCAGCTAATCACACTAACCACTACACCACAGAGGCGGACTCTCGTAAATTTAAAAATAGAAAACAAGAATTGTTTACGCACGTTCAATCCAGGAACTTACAGTAAAACTGTTTGGCTCGAGTTCACTTACATGTAATTAGGGTGAGTAGAATTGAAATTTACTTAACCCGGCATTACTCGCTAGGTCTTTACGTGCGCCGTTACTCGCTGGTGAGCGCACCGCTCACCAAACATACACTGCCGTGCCTAATAATGAATTGCGGGTGTTTGTTTTCAAAGATAATGAAAATGACTGATACATCCCCTTCATAATAATCTGGTACAAAGGTACAGGGACTTTCAAAGGTGGAGGTCTTGTAACATTCCAACAAGAAGCAATATACTACGAAGGTGAGCGCCGCGCTCACCATGCGAGTAACCGCGGGTTAATACATTATGTTAACTGCATGGTTACTAGTTGCATGCCTCAGTGGAGATTCCAGGATACGCCACTGGAACCTGGGTACCATTTACGAATATGAGAACAGAACGCAGATATCTTTAATGATTTAGAAGTTATTTCCGTGTAAGATCTTAGGTGAATAACCCTGTATACTGAATTAAAAAAACATAGGAAACACGCAAAATGAAATGTTAGTTGAAAAGCTTTCTAAAAAGCATGATGAAAGTTTAAAACTGTGAATATTGATCGTTAAAACAGTCTTGAACTGGAGGTCTTTCTGTTTTGGTTCAATTGGTATCTGTCTTTAAAATGGTTAATACAAATCGAATTAAGTTTGAAATATTGATCGTTAAAACAGTCTTGAGCTGGAGGTCTTTCTGTTTCAATGTTACAGACATTTATATTATACATGACCCAATGCCAGGTGGAAACATGTCTATTCATGTGTGAAGTTTCGTCTCAATTGGACGTAAAATATATAGTACTTAATAGGAGGAATAAAATTGTTCTGTAAAATTTTGTAAGAAGGAATAGACAGTTATGTTTCGTAGATACTGGGAAGGCATATGACAGAATACCAACGGATATGATGTTCGCCATACTGGAGGACTATGGGATTAAGGGTAGATTATTAAAATCCATCAAAGGCATTTATGTGGACAATTAGGCTGCAGTGAGAATTGATGATAAAATGAATTCTTGGCTCAAGGTAGTTGTTACATCCAGAGACTAAATGGAATGCGCCCACCAGTTTTGTACTCTTTGATCTAAGAACATATTCTTTGTAAAAAAGGACAATGTAAATCAAGTAAGATTGTGGGAAATAATAAAAGCCAACACCTGTGTAACTATCAGATGAATTACATTTATCGGTAGATTTTCAGGTTCGACATAACATTAGTGGCAACCGTGGACAGGACGTGAACAAAGGAGTAATTTGAAATGGATAAGTTGATTACTTCGAGAAAACAAATACGTGCTATGTTCACCAAATCATACAATGCGGTGATGGCGGAAACAGACCCTAACAAGGTAAGAATGCATTTTACTAAACTAGGACGACTAACAAACTGAGTGACAACAAGTATCACAAATACAACGTTGTGTTTCAGGACTGGCTTCAAGAAGGGGTGATTGAAGAGGTACCCTTTTAAAACATTGAAAATAAATGTCACCTATTTACCTCACAGAGGTGTATTCAAAAAAAATTCAACCACACCGATAAGCCCTGTGTTTGATGCCTCTTGCCACGAGAAGGAACCAGCTCTGAATTCTGGTCAGGTTTCACCATCGTCAAATTGGAGCAATTTCGGACATAAAAAGGGCCTTTCTGCAAATTTCTGTTGCTCCTTCAGACATAAATTTCTTGAGATTCCTATGGTGGGAGGATTCCTCCATAAAGAAATTCAAGATATTCCATCATCGGCGAGTTGTATTTGGGCTCAAGTTCAGTCCATTCTTGTTGGATGCAGTTCTTGATCTCCATTTAGAAAACAGCCCACCTGAACTGCAAGAAACAGCACAGCTGTTAAAGAGCTCATTCTATGTTGACAAGTGCACAACATCTCTTGATTCAGAGGAAGGAACGACCCAATTTATTGAGAAATCTATGGAACTACTTTCAGGAGCCAGATTTGAACTACGTGGCTAGGAATGCACCTCAAGGAGAAAAAAAGAGTATGTTTGAGAAGATTTCTCCTGTTCTTGGATTATTGTGGGACAAGGAAGAAGATGTATTGTACTGTGATGTGAGGCCTCAAAATGAGACTAGATGTGTCACATGAAGAAAAGTCAGAGGATTTTTGATCCCATTGGGTTTTCATGCCCTCTGATCCTATTCCCTAAACTTCTCATTCAGGATAGCTGGAACTCGAAGATGGGGTGGGATGATCCATTGCCAGAGGATGTACAGAAGTAGTTTAGAAAATGGGAAAGTTCGGAGACTTTCTGAAGTGAAAATACTGAGACGTTTTGTAGTAAGCAGGTCTCAACAAACCTGGAGTTTACATACATTTTGACCGGGCGAGTTGGCCGTGTGCTTAGAGGCACGCGGCTGTGAGCTTGCATTCGGGAGATAGTGGGTTCAAATCCCACTGTTGGCAGCCCTGAAGAAGGTTTTCCGTGGTTTCTCATTTTCACACCAGGCAAATGCTGGGGCTGTACCTTAATTAAGGCCACGGCCACTTCCTTCCAACTCCTAGGCCTTTCCTATCCCATTGTCGCCATAAGACCTACCTGTGTCGGTGCGACGTGAAGCCACTAGGAAAAAAAACCCATACATTTTGTGATGCCAACCAGAGTGCTTATACTGCAGCTGTCTTCATACGAAGCTGTACCGGTACTGAAGAGATTCTGTTTAGCTGGTCATGGCAAAGACAAGGGTTTCACCACTCAAGGAAATTTCGATGCCATGATTGGAACTCCTGTCATGTTGTTTTGGTAGTCGACTAGCAAGCTCGGTCATAGAAAGTCTGAACTTGAACATCCCTGAGTTTTATTGGACGGACTCTTCAGCGGTATTGTATTGGATCAAGAGAGATGAGTCATGGGGAGTATTTGTGAACAATTGAGTGAAGGAGATTAGATCTCTGACGAGACAAGAAGACTGGAGGCATATTCCTGGGGAGCAGAATACAGCTGACCTTTCATCTCGAGGCTGTTCCGTAGAAGCCCTTATAGACTCCAAATGGTGGAAGGGCCCTCACTGATTGAAGTTTACAGAAGGAGAATGGCCGACATCAGAGGTTAACGTGAATGATGACATCATCAAACAAGAGAGAAGAAAAATATCTCCATCATTGATCAATTCCTCAGTGAAGGATGGAGATGCCTGGTACCTAAGATAATTTTCCAGGTTTTCTCAAATTGTCAGATTCATAGGATGGATACTGCGATTTGTTGGAAAATCACTGAAACGTAGAAGTTGTGAAAGTGGGGTGATCTCTCTGTTTCAGAACTAGCACAGCCTGAGAGAAGGCTCCTGCGTCTTGTCCAGACAGGGGTTCTGGAAGAAACTGAAAGACGACGACTGAACTCCCTTTGCGCCTTTGTGGACCAAGATGGTCTTCTGAGGCTGAAGACTAAAACTGTTCATAGAGAAGATGAGGAAAATTTTAGATATCCCATTCTTCTGCTTTCCAGTCACAACCTTGTGGAGACTCTAATCTAAGACTACCACATAAAATATTCGCAATCAGGTGTTGAGGTGTTACTTAGAATATTAAGGAAGGAATACGGGATTTTAAGAGGTCGGAAGACAGTATGGAGGGTGATCACAAAATGTGTCAAATGTTGACGATCTGAGTCGAAGAAAATTGATGTAGATCCTGCACCATTGCCAATGATTGAGCGAAAGATTCTTCAGTCTTCAAGGTCAGTAGGGTTGATCTTGCTGGGCCGTTGATTTTAAGGGGCGGAGAGACAGCTTGGATTTTGTTGTTTAGTTGTGCTGTGTATCGAGCTGTTCATTTTGATCGGGTGTTAAACCTTTCCACAGAAGCATTTCTTCAAGGTCTTAAGAGATTTATTGCAAGGCAGGGATGACCCAGAGTTATATACAGTGACAATGGGATCAACTTCACAGGAGCTATGAATTATTTGAATCTTTGGACTGGCATAAGATAGAAAAGAAAACATCTTCAAGGAGGATCCAGTGGAAATTCATTCCACCCACGGCTGCTTGATGGGGTGGATGGTGAGAGAGGATCATTCAAATAGTCAAGAAGTTGTTGAAGATGACATTGGGAAGAGCCTCTCTCACCTATGAAGAGGCTTTGACTGCCCTATGCGATGTGGAGTCTGTGGTAAATTCTAGGCCTTTGACATACCTGTCCGAGGTTCCAAGCGACTTAGTGCCATAAACTCCAGCAATGTTCCTGCAGGAAAACTGGTCCATTGGAGTCCCTGATCTTGATTGCCTTGGCAAGACTGACCTAGGCAATGGGCCAAGTACCTGCAGCGTTTACGGGAGGAATTGAGGAAAAGATTCTGCGATGATAACCTGAGCCTTTTAGTACAGCCGCAGGTTAAAGAAAAGTGTCAAAGGATGCTGAAGATTGGTGACATCTTATCTGAAGAAAAAACTCGATTGGCCTTTGGGTAAAGTGATTCAGATGTTTCCTGGTTAAGATGGTAACATAAGAATAGTTCGAGTACAGACTGCTGGAATGGGACATGTTCAGGCCCATTCAACATTTGTACCCCCTGGAGATGACTTCATCACAGGATACCTTACCAGTGGAAAATTGAGATAATGAGCAGGAAAGTGTTGTTTCTACAGTAAAAAACGAAGTGAAAACAAAAAGTGGACATTTGGTGAAACTCCCTGCACGATATAGGACTTAAGTTTTGTGATAAGTTCTTGTCTTGTTAAACTGTGTAGGAGAAATGATTGTCAGATTATTTTTAATGGGTTCATTTTGGTTTTCTGTTAACAAGGGAATAAAGAAAACCAAAAGGTATGTTACATCCAGAGACTAAATGGAATGGAGCCACCAGTTTTGTACTCTTTGGCCTGAGAACAGATTCTTTGTAAAAAAAACGACTATGTAAATAAAATTTAAGGTTGTGGGAAATAATAAAAGCTAACTATCAGGCGAATTCTGTTTATCGAGTAGATTTTCAGGTTTGACATAACAGTACTTATAGACAACGCTGTAAACTTTCACCTTTGTTGTTCATAGTTGACATGGATCATCTGCTGGCAGGGAGAGATTCAGTTAGGTGAAAATGTAATAAGCATATGCTAATGGTCTTAATGGCAGATAGTGCCAAAAGCCTGCAGTCTAATATCTTGGGGCTTCATAATAGGTGCAATGAGTATGGCATGAAAATTCACCTTTCCTAGCTTAAACTGATGTTGGCAGGTACGAAATCCAATAGAATTTAATGTCAGATTGAGGATACAAATCTGGAACAGGTACATAATTTTAAGTATTTATATATATGTTCTCTCAGGATGGTAGTATAGTAAGCGAGATTGAATCCAGATGCAGTAAAACTAATGCAGTGAGCTCGCACTTGCAACCAACAGTATTCTGTAAGAAGGAAGTTAGCTCCCGAACAAAACTATCTTTACATCAGTCTGTTTTCAGACCAACTTTGCTTCACGGGAGTGAAAGGCGTGTGAACTCTGAATATCTTATTCATAAGTTAGAAATAACAGACATGAAAGTAGTGAGAATGATTGCTGGTAAAAACAGGTGGAAACAATGGCAGGAGGGTACTTGGAACGAAGAGATAAAGGATGTTAGGAATGAACTGAATGGATGAAGCTGTACGCATAAACAACCTTTGGTGGTGGGGTCATGGGAGGTGAATAGGGAATAGTGGTGTTTGTTATGGAGGGTAAGAGAAGTAGAGGGAGACCAAGAATATGATGGTTAGACTCCCTTTCTAACGATTTAAAGATAAAGAGGTAAAGAACTAAATGATGCCAGAGAGCTATCTATAAATAGAGGATTGTGGTGGCAGCTAGTAAATTCACATAGGGCGTACGCACACACAGAGACGAACACTTCCGGAAATCACAGACTGAATACGGCTCCTTGTGTCGGGGACCAAAAATGTCTCCTTGATTTGTATGACGTATCTTATGCACGTTGGCTAGCGACAGTGAATTTATATCTGAACAAATGTTTTCCACCATTTTTGTTTGTTCATAACTTCCCCAATGAATGCAAAAATGAAAAATCTGTCTTTGAGGTGCATTTGAACCCCCTTCTATCCATGTATGTTAAAAATTTCAGATCTCTGCGTGCTGTAGATTTCACACACACACACACACACACACACACACACACACACACACACACACACACACACACACACACACACACACTCTCTCTCTCTCTCTCCTTTCCCCCCCTCCCTAACACAGGGAATGTTTAGGTTAATAGGAGTCAATAATATAAAATATAAGAAGGAGGGTGGGACAACAGAACAAAGTGGAGAGGAATCATATTTGCTCCCACCCAGTGTCAGCTGGAAATGGGAAAAAATGAGGAAGATGATGAATATAAAATTACAAACATTTTCTGATTTAACAAAATTCATTTTATTCTTCTTTAACAACACGATACTCCTCAGCAATGTTACTGCCAAACAAAAACTTCTACAAAACAAATGTCCGCATTCAGCAAGTGACTAGGATTGCAATGCATTTCTACAATATTAAAACACTATTGTCATCTTACAGAAAAATACTTATAAATTACTATTCAGGGTGATCCTGTACATTATGGTAATACCAGAGTCAACTGTCAATAAATAATAACCACTGATAAGACTCCTTTGACAGCAAATACTGAACTAGCTAATATCACAATGCATTTAACAATAAAAATAGCTTCAAAACAGGTCTGAAAATAATACTAAGAGAGCCTCTAATACTTTTAAAAGCTGTCATATCATTTCATATTGCCTTGGACTGGGCATTATATATATAAATACTTCAATGTTCAATAAATTAAAAACAGAACATATCATTTGGATTGCACACAGAATAGTAGTACTCTATTGTCCTTCAGACTTTGATACTAATACGTAACTGATGTCCAATGTATCCAACAATGCCTTGTAGTTTCAGAGAATATTCGGGCCAGCAACAGCTTTACAGCTACCAGCAGGAATTCTTTTCTGCGAAATCTATTGCCTCTTCTTTTCAGTAACTCATATATCCTCTTTTATCTAGAGATTCAAGACACTCATTGAAAGGACAGACTGTTTTTTTACTTGGAAGCTGCTATTTTTTGACATATTTCATCTGTGAATTCAGAACACTTGGCCTTGCCTCCCAAGTCTCCAGTTAGGAACTTACCCTCCTTGATGGTATTGAAACAAGCCTGTTCTATTACATCTGCATATTTGTTGAGCTTCATATACCTTAACATCATTACAGCTGAGAGTAGCAAAGCAGTAGGGTTGGCTTTATCTTGACCAGCTATGTCAGGGGCTGTCCCATGAACCTGGAAATTAAGATTTGTTATACAAGCAGATATACAATATATTACACACACACACACACACACACACACACACACACACACACACACACACACACACACACACACACACACACACACACACACACACACACACACACACACACACACACACACACACACACACACACACACACACACACACACACACACACACACACACACACACACACACACACACACACACACACACACACACACACACACACACACACACACACACACACACACACACACACACACACACACACACACACACACACACACACACACACACACAAAAAGAGCTTCAAACCATATGACTGTTCAATTCCTATTTTAAAGTAGAACGAATACTAGTTTCCAAAAACTTTGTTTAAATAATTTTTAATCTTCTAACCTTGCTCAAGACTGACTGACTGAAATAATCCAAAAGCATAATATCTATTAGTCAGAAGATGTGCAGTAAATCGAGGCTACAGTAGCAAGGTTGGAGAAAGGGAAGGGAACTCCACAGTGAAAACCATGTGCAGAATGTGTAGTGTCGTAGTAAGTATTTGGTAGTAGTAATCGAAGCTGAAGCAGTTGCATTAGCAAGTTGGGTGTTAGGACAGATCTTCATAGCCATAGTGTGTAAAATCTACAACTATTAAAAAAAATAAAAACGAAAACAGCTGAGAAACTGCACGCTTATTTCAACGTGTATTCTAGGCTAAGGTATTCCACTGAGTATCATTGAGAGAGAGAGAGAGAGAGAGAGAGAGAGAGAGAGAGAGATTTTTTTTTTTTGCTAGTTGCTTTTACGTCGCACCGACACAGATAGGTCTTATGGCGATGATGGAACAGGAAAGGGCTAGGCGTGGGAAGGAAGCGGCCGTGGCCTTAATTAAGGTACAGCCCCAGCATTTGCCTGGTGTGAAAATGGGAAACCATGGAAAACCATTTTCAGGGCTGCCGACAGTGGGGTTCGAACCTACTATCTCCCGAATACTGGATACTGGCCGCACTTAAGCGACTGCAGCTATCGAGCTCGGTGGGGGGGAGTTTGAGGTAAGCCATTTAGTACTCCCAATAAAAGAAGACTAAGAAAACAAACTTGCACAGATTGGATGATTTTGACAAGTACTGTAAAGCCTTGGATTGCGAACGTAATTCTTTAAATGTGCTTGTAATCCAAAGCACTCTTATATCAATGCAAATTTTCTCATAAGAAATAATTGAAACGTAGATGATTCATTCCACAACCCAAAAATATGTACTGAAATAAAATGAGACACATGAGAAGCAACTTTTCTACATCTTTTAGAACATGTGGCCATTGCTTTGATACTTTCATGACTCCTTTTTTGTTGCATTGAGACCCTTTAGCCCTTCTTTCTGTTTTAATATCACTCAAATGGTTCATGTAGACTTCATGTAAAATCTCAGAAATTATGCATGCCTTGTTCATACTTCTCAAACAACTTTCAGTGTACTCATCTCTTTATTGCCTTCCTCTTAAAACAGTTTTTTTTCTTATCGTGCCCATTGTTGTAAAGTTACTAAAAAACACTCACTACAATTGGACACAAACCAGAAAAGGCTTTATGCACACAGGTGATTACAATGCTATAGTATACAGTACAGTATGCACGGATATTTACTATAAGAGTGAGGCACGCTAAATGAACTCGAGCATGGGAAAGATTGCCCACAATCTCAGAGCATGAGGAAAAGGGGAGAGGGAAACGATTCAATACTACTCGCCATGCAAAAATCTGCTTGTTTATCAAGTTAGAATTCATTTAATATTTTTGTTCGTCTTGCAAAACACTCTCAGACCACATTGCTTGCAATCCAAAGTCTTACTGTACAATCCTTAGGGTGACGTGCACCAACCAGGAGTAAGTTCTACTTCCGTAGTAAAGTACTCTTGAAGTCAGTATTCGGCGACTTCCATACGAGAGTAAATTACTTCCGAAGTATTTTAGTCCTTTCAGATACTCCTGGACTAAATGACTACAAGAGTAAGACGTTGAAGAGCACCATCTTGTAGTATATTACTAAAGAAGCAAGTAACATACGAATATAGGTTAGAATTTACTCTCAGGTCATGCATGGAGTAAGCTAGATTTAGATTTGTTGACTAATGATAATATCATGCCGTATACGAGAGGACTATGTTTAAAACGTGTTCATGGATTACTTAGATTATATTGACGATCTCAACGCAGAAAACGATGGGAAATGTAATAGTGTGTACAGTCTGTGAAAGGCGAGAGCCGTATGATGTGCACACAGGGAGAGTTTAAGGAACATTTGATTTTAGGAAGAAATCCTTTACTTTCCTTCTAAATTTATTTGGATATCACTTACAGCTGAATTCCTGTCTTAATTTTGTTGTATCTCCCAAATTACAGTTGCTGTGTGCCCTACAAGTGTTTCGTATCAGAACATTTCAGTTAGTTGCCGGTGATCTAATTAACATTTACCGCACGACCACTGGCCGTATCTTTCATTGCGTAGTTAAAGCACTAGTGAGGTTAAGAGGGAGGTAAGCTTGCAAATGATGATTGTTCGGAAAATAAAGCAAAATTTTTCATGTTGGCAGGTTCCCACACATCATGGGTGCAACTGCCTGCACGAAAATTCCCCATTTTTTGCCCTCCTGGTGACAATGGTGAACTTTTCAGAAATCAGAAGGGTTTTATTTGCTTATTGTCACACCAACGCAGACAGGTCTCATGGCGACCATAAGGTAGTAAGGTGTGAAAATGGGAAACAATTTCGATGTAGATGTTGGCGATCTGTATGAAGAAACCACCATCAGTTTTAATTTTTCCCGTGTGTACATGACTTTCTGCTTTTTTAGCCTTCGCTTTTAAGTCCTTCGATAGAAACTTAACTTGCCCTTCATTGCGTTTTCAGTCACTCAAAGCACTGAATTCTTCTGTCACAGTTTTCCATGAATTTATTTTCTTATCCAGCACCTTCATGTAGTGTTTTTTTACACTCTATATCCTTTGCATGCATAGATCTTCATTATCTCTAATAACAAGCATTAATCTTTTTCGTTTACGTTTTCTCTCCATTTCCTATCACACATAACCTTATCTACTTAGATTTCTTTAAAGAAAACACGCAAACACAACTACACACCGTGAGTAATGAATGCTACTTCCATATAGTAATAACTAAAAGAGTACAGTGTACTTCAACTCTTCGACGTTACTTCCCGAGTAATTTACTCCAAGATGGTGCACGCCAACCTTAGCATTATACAGACACGAAGGCCGGCAGATAATCTACACAGATAAAATGTATGTATTTCATACTAAGGACCATTTTCTTCAAATGTTTAAATTTAGATGTTAATGAGAAAACTGCCTGCAGCATATCACCAAGTATCCAGAATCATTGCTTCTGACGAAATAGCATTATATCGCGCAGTTGATATTTTAATATAATCTTTTATTTGATGCAAAGCATTGCTTGCTGTTTGCTTATGAATTCTAAATCTATCAAAAAGCTCTGTTTCATCCCATTTTGTTGGCATGGGCTCTTCTTAACCTCACTAGCACATCAACATTGGAGAACACAGTGGTATTCATGTGTCAACAACAAGCAAAATAGTTTAAAAGGTTTTAGGACAGTTATGACAGTTACCACAGCATTAAATCAACATACCAGCTACACATGAAAAAACTGAGATTGCTATTTTTCCTAATACTATCAGTGCAACTGACTGCACTCATATTAAAATACAATCCTGTTACAGTTTCTTTATTTATAATAAATTGCCTACAGAACTCCTTCATTTGGACACCAACACCCCGATATAAACATCACCAGAAAACATCAATCCCCCCCACAATAAAGGAAGTCTACCAAGCTCTGAATAAATTAAAAAACTACAAAGCGCCAGGAGAAGATCAGACCTTTGCGGAAATCTGGAAATATGCAGGAACCTCAGCAAAAGTTGCCCTCCATCAACAACTTGTCTCTATCTGGATTAAAGAAGAACTACCAGAACACTGGACAACAGCCCTCATTCATCCTCTGCACAAAGAAGGGGACAAAACCGACCCTAATAACTACAGGGGAATCTCTCTCCTAGACATAACATACAAAATATTTTCAATAATCATCCTTAATAGGATAAGTTTACAACTTGAGAAAGAACTAGGAGAATATCAAGGAGGTTTCAGACCCTGGAGGAGCTGTCCTGATCAGATCATGAGTCTTAAGTTGATAATGGACTATAACAGGAGAAGAAACAGAGATATGGTGATAACATTTGTAGATTTCAAGAAAGCTTATGATTGCACCCATAGAGAATCTCTGTTTAAAATTTTGAGACACCTTGGACTACACCCCAAATTAATAAACATGATAAAATTGACTCTCACCAATACCAAGTCAAAAGTGAAGTTTAGGGGTGAAACATCAGAGACATTTGAAATTAAAACTGGACTACGGCAGGGAGATGGGCTCTCACCACTATTATTTAACTGTGCTCTAGAAATGGTAATGAGGGAATGGTTTAGAAAATGTCCCCCAAAAATAAAGATTGGCCGAAAAATCAAAACAAATTGCCTGGGTTTTGCTGACGATTTAGCATTACTAGCAGTGGACATAAAAGAAGCAAAAACCCAGATATCAGAACTTCAAAACATTGCAAATAAAATTGGCCTCAAAATATCATTTGAAAAAACAGAAATTATGCCCCAAAACCAACACAGCTAAAAGAAGTCACCATAAATGGTAATAAAATCAAAATAGTAACTCAGTTTAAATATCTTGGAGAAGTAATAACACATAACTTAAATGAAAAAATCTCAATCCAAGTAAGAACAAATAGATTAGCTAAAGCACAAAAATTAACATGGGATATCTACAAAAAGAAATGTCTATCAATAAATACAAAAATAAAACACTACAACACAGTTATAAAACCGGAAGCTACATATGCAGCAGAAACACTCTTTTACCTGAATAAACAATCAAAGACTGACAGACTTCAGAAAATTGAAAGGAGGATTGGAAGAACCTGTATCAACAAAAAATATCAGAGAGATGGACAGTGGCGGTTAATACCTAACAAAGTCGTGTACAAAGAGCTAGAACCCATTACAGATACTATGCGTAAGAGGAGACTGGGATTCTTTGGACATATCATGAGGATGCAGGACTCGAGACTTCTGAAACAACTAGTACAACACAATCTCGTCTCAAAAAATACCACAACAGGATGTAAATGGATCAGAGAAGTAAGAGAGGATCTGAAGGAAATAGGCCTTACAACAGAAGACACCAAAAATAAGATAAAATTGAATACAAAACTCAAGAATACAAACCTCCGCTTTACCCTTACACAAAACAAACCAACAACACGCACATTTTCAGCTGAGGAAAGGGCACGAAGATTGGAGCGTCTGAAGAAGTACTGGGAGGACCGCAAAGCCCGAACAATCCCTTCAAAGAGACCTGAACGACGGACTGACTAAAGTGATCCTATGTGGTCATAAAAGAAGAAGAAGAAATTGCCTTACAGGCAAATTTCTCCCATGACACCAAAATTACATAATTTTAGGCCTTAAATTGCTTTTTCAAAACAAATTAGCTGTATGCAATTGTAGAGTTATATATACATAGTCTCTCTATAATATTACATAGAATAATGTTGGTGGCATGAATACCATAAAAAAGAAAATTCCTACATAAATACTGTAATACGGTCCAAACTCGTACCATGTCCTGTGGCGTGTATATTATAGTCCAACACCGTGATTAGTCAGTTTGAGTCGCGTTGGTCGAGAATATTTTTACCATCAGAATGTTGGCTGGCATGGTAGGAGATGTGGTGGTGATATACATGTCATACTAGATGGCTGACCAGGGTATGAGGATATGTTATCTAATTTTTACGTTCAATATGATTTATACCCTTCATTAGAACTTATGGGGCGAGTTATTTACGCTTATTACCTAGGAATGTGCCAGCGGCGGTTCAAATCCTGCACCGTTCAATTATTTTTGCATCGGTATGATATTTGAATACATAAACACAGGCCCAAGTTTGCTACAGTCAGACAGTAGAATGACCCTGTTATTCATCTTGTGGCCTGATCATACTCCGCTGGTTAAGACTTGAATGTACTGTAATCTCTGCTGTCATTCGGCATGTTTTCCACAGAGGAATACGTTGACATGCTCCTCATTTATGGCGAAGCAAGACAAAACGCGTGCAAGGCACTACGTCTGTACCAGGAACGGTATCCTCACAGGCGACATCCGGCTGCTACGATATTCCGCCGTGTTGAAAGACGCCTAAGGACAACAAGCGTGACTTCCAACCAGCTCCCAGTCTGCGATAAGTCCGTTACATGGGGTGAAACAGAAGAGGCCGTTCTGGAGGCAGCTCGTAATAATCCACACATTAGTGCAAGGGCATCTGCACGACAGCTGAACACCAGCTAGCCATCCGTCTGGCGAATGCTGCATGAACATAAATTTCACCTATACCATCTTGAGCTACACCAAGAGTTCAGTCATGAGCGAGACAGCGTGCTGTGCGGACGTGTGAGCAGAAGTGAGGAGTGAGCGATGAGAGTAACGCTACAACAATACAGGTTAAGAACTGGGTGTTGGCATGGTGCAAGGTGGTGTTGGAAGAAAGCTGGAGCAGAAAGAGGGAGAGAGAATAGCAGCTCTAAAGAGCTGTTGGAAATTATGTTGTGTGCGATAGTTATTGTGACGCTAATGGTGGTAGGAGATGTAGAAAAGAACTTGGGTCCTAACCAGGGACCATTCGGGTGGGAAGAACTTGAAAAAATCAAGAGAGTGGTGAAGGAAGCGAGTAAAGGAGAAGAAATTAAGGAGATGGTGCAGGAACACCAGTCAATCCAAATGAAGGAAATGAAGGACCTAAAAATGTTGATAACAGAAGAAATTGGAGGGGTAAATGATATGTTACTGGATCTAGAAGATGAAGAAGGGAGTTTGAGAAAGAAGGTGGATGCACTGGAAGAGGAACTGACAGCAATGAAGAGAGAAGTAAGGCTGGCGAGGACCCGTGGGGGTTTTCTTACCTGTTCCTCTATCAGGCGCGTCCCAGGTGGCAGAGAGGGGGGCCCTCCGTACTTATCTGGAGGGTCTGAGGGAAATAAAATACCCTCTCGTGGACCAAAAACAGGTATTGCCAGAAAACATCTTGAGGCATTGTGATTGTTACTAGCCCAAGTCAAGGCCTGGAAGTGGAGGCCTTGCCCACACATGCTAGAGAGGCATCCATGGTTCCCCCACATGGGTGATGCGGCGATTCAGGTGAAATGGGGCTGGTGACTGAGGTGAAGGCTCACTGCGGGGGGCTGGAACCAACACATCACTTTGCTCTACGTAGCCTGGACGAGCCGCAGGTTGGGAAAGGGGCAATCCTAACCTAGGGGGTAAGTCATAGCTGTGAACTCAGTCATGATAATGCCAAGTGGAGACCACGTGAGTAGGCCTACTGAAGGGGGAACAAACCTGGCTAGGTTCGGGCCAGGGGCGGACCGCTGGATGGACGACTGAGGGGCGCGCTCTCTGCTACGGAGAGCCTAAGTTGTGGGAGGACAATGTCTGGCTGTATGCCTCACCACAGATGGCGAGGACGACGCTCAGAACCCTACAAGGGGCAAAAACCCTATGACTGATTGAATTGCTTATAAAGAACTAATTTAAAAAACTTCGACATCAAGGGAAGCCATGGAAGCACCAGTAGAGCAGATCCGGGAGCAAGCCCAAGATGAAAAAATGGAGACAGAAGTCCCTATTGGACAGGTTGTCGCCGACTCGAAACAAGAAATGGCAACAGAAGCTCTAGTAGAGCAGACTGCTACCACAAGCAAACCAGGAACGTCCGCAGAGACAGAACTGAAGATTTCTACATCGAAAACAAACAGATTTCATATCGACAGACCATCTCCCAACAGTGCATATTACAAAGAAAGGAAGAGAGGGAGGAAGGAAGCCAAAATAGCGGCTGGAACTTGGGACAGAGAAGAAGCCGAGGAACAGGGATCAGAGAGAGGCTATCCCTCCGACAACGCCCAAAAGGCCAAGGTCGGGGGATAGTACGCCATCAAGTTCAGCTACAAAACTGCTCGCCAAGAAACAGAAAAAAGAGACAGTCATGACCTTTTTGGAAAGACTAATTTCAAAAAAGGTCATCACCAAGTTTCCTGCTCCATTTGACAAGATGAAGGTTGATGATATGCTTGTCAGGATACATCTGCACGACGCCCAACTTCCGACGAAAGAGTGGAGAGTGCTGAATGCAACAACTACTGATGATAAGGAAGGACGATTGTTTTGGCCCTTAATGAAAGAGATTTTGAAGATCTCAAGAAGAGAGGCCTTAAGGCCAAGCTCGGATGTGGGGAGATCAAATTTCAGGTAAGTAAAGGAAAAACAAAACCTAGCGTTGGCAAGAAGGGTACTTAAAGTTCTACAGGTCAACCTACAACATAAAAAATCAGCTGTGGCCAATTTCGTCAGGAAGTTCAAGTCTGAGGTTATCGATGTGGCTCTTATACAAGAGCCATGGGTAGTTAAGGGCAGAGTAGCAGGACTAGCGGAATCTGGAGGTAAGCTAATGTATGATACTACATCGATTATGTCTAGAACATGTTTACTTGTGAGCAGAAAACTAAAATGCTTTCTGTTGCAGGAATATTGTTCAAAGATCTTAGTGGCGGTCAAGATAAAACTTGGAAATTGGGAAGGTCCCAGAGAAATAACCATAGGCTGTGTATACCTCCCATATGACCAAACTAATCTGCCCCCATCTGAAGAAGTTGAGAACCTAATTTACAACGCAAAGAGGAAAGGCGCTTGGAACAGATGCAAATTCACACCACACGGTATGGGGCAGCACGAACTGCAATGCAAGAGGTGAGTCTTTATTAGAGTTTATTACTGGAAATGAGTTGACAATACTAAACCTAGGAAACAAGCCTACATTTATAAATAAAAATCATAGGGAGGTAATAGACATTACACTAAGCACCATGCACATTGCAAACTTTATTAAAGACTGGAAGGTGCTGGAGGAACCATCATTGGCAGATCACCAGCACATCCAAGTTGCAATTGATGCAAGACTATGTGGGATTGACATGTACAGAGACCCAAAAGAACTAACTGGGATAGATACAGAGAAGTTCTAGGGAAGGCTGTACACAAAAAATTCCAAATAACTTGAGAGACAGAAAGAGTTGGATGTGGCAGGGGAACTATTAGAAGAGGCCATTATAGACTCATTCCATGACAACTGTCCTCTCAAAGAAAGAAAAACACCAAGAAAGTAAGGTGGTAGAACAACAAACTAGTCAAAATGAAAAACGAGGTCAGGATGTTGTATGGAACATCATCTAGAAATGGTATGTGGGACGTATATCCAGACGTGCCAAGTCTCCCGATTTGAGCAGGAGACTCCCGATTTTTCATTGTTTCTCCCGATCTCCCAATCGCCGGGTCCGATCTCCCGATTTTCAGAGCAATATCCGTAATTTTCGTATTATTTTAAACTCCCGCAAATTTCCTCGTTCTATTGATATATGGCTGAGTATGGCTGGTCGGTAGTAGTTCTAATAATGATACCAGATGGCAGTACGGGGCACGGTGGCAAGTCATGTGCTCCTCTTTGGTCTATAATACAGTCATTCTCTTTGCAAGAGAGTCAAGCGAGTAACATTCTCTTTGGAGTAACCTAACCTCAAAGTAACACACCATAGTCGTTCTACCCGGGGCAAGACCTGCAGAAGTGCTCGTATTGTGCCTTAATATTTGTTTTGGCCAAAATATCAAAAAAGAAATATGATGGAGTGTTTAAAAGTGCTTATAGGGACGAGTTTCCGTGTTTGAGTGAATCCAGAAAGGGACCAACGTTCACATTCTGTACTATATGTAGGTGTGACTTTCAGTTGCACATGGCGGGAAATGCAATATACTCAAGCATATGCAAACGAAAAAACATAAGGAGAGTGTCCAATGTGTACAAAGAAATCAGAAACTGAACTTTTCATGTAAAAACCAAGATGTAAATCGTGTGACGAATGCCGAGGTGTTATTTACGTCATTTATACTAGAACATAACCTGCCTGTTAATTTGTGCCGATCACGCGGGACCTTTGTTTCGCAAAATGTTTCCTGATTCGGAAACTGCTAAACGATATGGGTGTCCTAGAACGAAAACAGCGACTATCATTACAGAAATGTGCGTGGAAGAAAGGGCGAAAATTGTATCACATTTGCAGGTGAATGCATTTTCTGTTGCAATTCATGGTAACAATAAAAGAGACTTGAAAATATATCCCATTGTTGTAACATTTTTTAGGCCTGAACTCAATGAAATTCAGAGTTGTCTACTCTCTGTGCCTAATTTAGAAGGGGATGCTACTGGAACTAACATTGCCAATCTTTTGCTCTCAACTTTTTGGGAATTCTGCATTCCATTAAAAAACTGCTTAGCTCTTGGTGCTGATAATGTTCCAGTAATGGTAGGATTAAAGAATGGTGTGGCAGGATGTTTGAAGCAGGAAAATAGTAACATAATCATCGCAGACTGCTCTTGTCACCTAATTAATCTTGCTGCCGAGAAGGGTGCGGCGTGCTTGCCCGTAAATGTAGATGGAAGTATAATTGATATATTTTATTATCTGGACAGGAGTGCAAAGAGGAAAGAAAAGTTCAGAGAATTTCAGACTTTACACAACAAAGAGATCAGGAAAATTCTGAAGCATGTGCCTACTCGATGGTTATCACTAAGAAGGTGTTTAGATAGGATTTTGCTTCAATGGGACACTTTGGTTACGTTATTCAAGAGCGAAATTTTGAGTAAGGATTTTCAGATGGGAACTTTGAAGACTTACAAAATTCCTAAGTACATTTTAAGTGCAGATGTGTCTTGTTTGTCTGAAAAGGCTAAGGATTGTCATAACATTTCACCTCACTCCTCAGTTAAAAGGAAAACCCAGTCATCAGTTTCACTAAAAACAGTGAAACTACTGATGGCACTAAGAGCATTGTCAAGTGAAGAACGACTTTTCATGTTCCTTTCATCAAATTTACATAAATCTTTTTGCCTTTTTCTCTCAAGTTTTATGGATATCTTTGAGAATCCAAACGTAGCTCTTCAGTCAAGTATGCCGCACATCCACTTATTGAGGTCAGTTTTGGAGGAACTATTGAAGAATGTGATGGCAAGGTTTGTGAATCCACATGTTATTAAAAGATCCTTCTCTCTCCTTGATGTAGATTATCATACTCCAGCAAATCAAAAGGATGATTGTGATCTGATGATAGGGGACTCTGCGTTTGTTTTAGAGAACACCTTGATGTCTGAGGAAAAGTGCATATTTTATAAGTCTGTTAGAAAGTGTTTCTCTTCATCATGTGACTACATGGTACACAAATTTCCATTCAAGGATGAAGTTTTAATTAATGCAGAAGTTGCAAATATATCTGCTATAAGGCATCATTTTCTAGCCTTTGATTTTTCATTAACAAGTGTCCGAACATTTTGATTAGTGAAACGGAACATTTGGATAAAGAAACTGATATTCTGCACTCCCAGTTGTGTAACTTTCAGCTTGAAGAAACAGACATGGCAAAAGGAAGAATTGTTGTTCAATGGGCATTGGTTGGTCGGATGAAATCAGCTGATGGTGTACTTAAATATGACAGACTCTCTAAGGTGATGCTTATTATTTTATCAGTTCTACATAGCAATGCACAATGTGAAAGGATTTTTAGCAGAGTCACAAAGACAAAAACGCAGTTCAGATCCTTGCTGACTGAACAAACTTTGGAGAAACTTTTAACCTTGAAATCAGTTCAGCAAGGCAAGTGCTTTGAGCAAAAATTTAGTTTTGAGTTTCTGAAGAGGGCTAAGTCAGCTACTGGTGTGTTGAACAACAATTAGTCGTAATGTGATCACCATGTTGAAGGACGAGAAGTCGCAATGTTCCTACAGTTCAGGTATGTTCAATATTTAGTATTCACATGTAAATGATGAAAAATATATATATGTAGGCCAAACAGAATTGTTAATGTATTGAATTATAATTAATTTGTACATGTTCTGTCATCAGTGATGTGTCATAATACGTCGCGATTCTCTGCCAAATTTCTCCCGATTTTTCACTTTTGAAAGTTGGCATGTCTGTATACCATAGGAAACTCACCGAGTATAACCTAGAGATACAGAAAGAAAAAAAAAATCTTGGAGACTGTTCTGTGAGAAAGTGGAATCACACACTGAAACAGGAAGGCTCCAGAAGGTTCTTAAAGCAACCCATATAAATCAGGTGGGGACACTGGAGAAACCAGATGGGTCGTTTACTCAGGCGAAGGAAGGACACGCTGGAGATGCTAATGGTGGGTCACTTTCCTGAGGCTGAGGAGATAACAGAAGAAGAAACAGTTGGAAAAAAGACCGGAGCTCGAAGAACAGACTGGAACTATGCCAACAGAATAATAAAACACAACCATGTAAAATGGGCAATTGACACGTTTCACCCTATAAAGGCTCCGGGGCCAGATGAGATACTTCCGATACTCCTACAGGAAGGACGGGAGATAATATAACAGGTACCAGGGCATACAGGTATAGAAGGAAATGAAAAGGCAGATAACCTAGCCAGGAAAAGGGCAGAAACACATTTTGTAGGCCCAGAACCTGCATGATGGATTTCTTATGGACAAGCCTCATACTACATAGGAAAGTGGGTACAAAAGAAACAAATGGAGAACTGGAAAAATACTCCAGGATGCAGGCTTGCAAAGGAATTGATAAAAGGACCAAACAAGAAGCATGCTAAAGAACTGTTGAAACTCAACAAAGAAAATATAAGATGGGTAGTAGGACTGTTGACAGGACACTACCATCTGAAAAAACACCTACATAGAATTGGAGTAATAAGAGACAACATATGTAGGAAATGCAATGAAGCAGCGGAATCAGCTGAACACATATTTTACGAATGTGAGGCGCTGGGTAGAGTCAGACTCGAGAAAAAATCAAAGAAAACCCAATACGAACAACGTGCAGCTTTCTGAAGGGAGCAGGTATATCTAGGTGGGAATGAAGGAAAAACATGGTAGCAAAAGATTTTAGAGGTCGATGCTAATTAGGAACTAATATTTAGAGGCCCCATGAAGAAAAGAAGAAGGCCGATATATAAGTACATATGGTCAGTTTTAATTATTCATATCATGTCATTCGTTTCATCTCATTAATTCCTCTGATGAGGTTGACGCCAGGAGGGGCAGTGGGATTCGAATCCACTATCTCTCGGATGCAAGCTCACAACCGCGCGCCGCTAATTGCATGGCCAACTCGCCCAGTTGTAAAAACTTGCTAGTCTCACTTCATACTCGAACCCATAGATAAAGGGGATAAGGGTATTGTATTATCATATTTATTATGCAATATTGATACAATGTTCAGTCACTTGTCAGTTGAGAAGTAGGCCTACGACACAGTAAAAACCTGATCACTGCTTTCATTTGAATTATAGTCTTGTGCTGCTAACTTCCCTGCTACCGTCATGTCGTCATTCGAAATGATGCCATCTTCACTGCCATCTCGTCAAACCATGTACTACAATCGAGAACATTAGAGGATTTTGAGGTCCTGTCTTTTTGAAACTTTTAAAAACATCTTTGCTCCCGACTATAGAGTCCAAACAGTGAGTATGTATTCCCAAATGGTTTCTGGAGATGGTCTCTGATATTACCAGTTGGTGTATGCATAGCAGAAGCCACTCCTTCCGAATAAAGCCATGCTGTAGAAAGCGTGCCACAGCACTAGCTAATAATTAGGCTATATTACGAGTTGTACTTCTGAATGTAATATGTAGTGACTGGAAGCATTCTTTGGATAACTGCGGCTATTGCAAGCCAGACCCTTATTTTTAAGTATATTTCATGCTTGTTCTCTACATTTATCATATCAGGATTTACCTAAACAGCTGTAAATGAGATAAGAGAGACCGCATTTTTTTTTTAGGTTAGGTATGCTATCAAGTGCCCGGATAGTGTCAGACGTTTCATAACGGAAAGAATAAAAATTAATAACAGGAAAGTTTGCCACACTTACGGATATGTACAGGTGTGGCGGTAATGCATACTTTATTATCATAATACTTAATTTCGTACATTTGTTGCCTCCATTTTTTAATTAACGCCGTGTGGTTTGTTTGATGTCTCCAAAAATCATAAAAGTAGTTAGTGGGGACATAATTATTATTATTATTTGTTAGGTACGCTGGCGAGTAAAACAATCGTTATGACTTGATTGCTTTTAACACGTTTCAGACCTATTTATCTCCAAAAAATACCTATATTGGCCCGAGCTATGAGATATTAAACGATCACTTTGTTAATGATCTCGCCTGCTATATTATAGCAACAACCGTGAATATTTCTTAACCAAAGTAAACTTGTTTCCTCATCCTGAGGTGGTGCAGCTCTTTTTAGACATCCCCCCACCCCAGTGGAGGGGAGTTACATGTACCACTTTTACCGCATATCAACCTTCCAGTCATTCATAAATCTCTGGCAGTTCAGTACCAGGAATCAAACTCAGCCTCCCAAGAACAGCAGTTGATTGTGCTAACCATTATGCTGGTGCACATTCTTTACTACAAAATACAAGACATATAGCATGATTGATGCATGCTTGGAATGTGCGGGTCGGACACAAGAACATTCACCCATGTGTACACAGTCATTAGAGCCGCAGTAGGCCTATGCTAAAGAGGCGGACATTTCTTAACTACGAAACACAGATGTACCGCATGACTTTGACGCGTTTTCATTGCTTCGAAGCAGAATCGTTGTTCTTCTCTGATGAATTACGCTGGGGGGTCTAATACACGAGTAAATATGGTAATTTAAAAAACCCTAAATCAGTGAAAAATGGCCTGTCCAGAGAATTAAAATGTATGAATGTGAGCAAGACCTCAATAAGTTAACAGTGTTTTGTCATTTCTCACAACTTTTAAACTATCTGACTGGGTGATTTTTGAAAACAAACAGTTGAAGTGGAAGAATATTCAAGGTTTTTGTGCTTTTGTTAAAAGTGTTGTATGAAATTTTGCTGCTGACAAAGAACTGTTTGATGAATTTTCATGTGTAGAGAACTACTTAAAAAGTGAAACACCGAGCTCGATAGCTGCAGTCGTTTAAGTGCGGCCAGTATCCAGTATTCAGGAGAAAGTAGGTTCAAACCCCACTGTCGGCAGCCCTGAAAATGGTTTTCCGTGGTTTCCCATTTTCACACCAGGCAAATGCTGGGGCTCTACCTTAATTAAGGCCACGGCCGCTTCCTTCCCCAGCCCAGCCTTTCCCTGTCCCATCGTCGCCATAAGACCTATCTGTGTCGGCGCGACGTAAAGCAACTAGCAAAAAAAGTGAAACTGAAAGCAGTGATGCAAGAAATAATGAAACTATTTTTGAAAATTGGTGTAAAACGATCGCCTATTTCAATAGTACCGTAAAAGCATTAAGAACATGGCTTATTTGGTAGGGGTTTGTCTATCAGTTCCTGGGTCAAATGTTGCTGTGGAACGTGTTCTATTTCCAGTGAACTCGTTGTGGTCAGATTAAAAAAATTTAAAAAATAAATAAACAGAATGAAAACTGCAACAGTGAAGGCCTTGCTCACTGTCAAAGCATACTTTAGTGGGGTATCATGTGTTGATTTTTATGAAAAGATATCAGAAGAAATGACACTTCTTGATAAAATACATAAAAGTGAAAAGTACGGGGTAATGAGGCATCTACTTCTGTGGAAAAAATAATCTATATTAGCCCGCAGAAGAAATTTTGAATTATTTATATGCATGATACAAAGACAAATTTTAAATGTTCACTAATTTTTGGCAACAAAAGTTTTGTCCTCTGTCCCAGGTTTTTCTTAAATGTCCCATGTAAACATTATATGGACACACTATACTAGATGGTAGAGTAAAACAAATCTCATTTGGGCATCTATGGCCGAGTTTTAATGAATTTTGTTGCATTGACACCAGATGTGTCAGCAGAGATCTTTTATAAACCAACATTGTAGGACATTGGAGAGTCAAATGGACTTTTTTTTCTTTCTGCCCTTAAATAATCCTACTCCCTCTGCCTGGTTTGAACTTACAATCTTGGGATCTGGAAGCTGACACTCTTTCACTGATCCACAGAGGGAGCTACTGTTAAAGTACCAATAGGATGGTATAAATATCTCCAGGGAGTTTGTGAATATATCTTCAAATTACAAGAATGTAACAGAAGAAAATGCATATCTCCTTTGATCTTTTTTGTATACACTACATTAAAAAACTATTCTGTACAACCTAGTTATGATGTCGAGATACTTACAGACTCAAAGAGAGCACCATTCAGGCCAATATTTCCACTAGGAGTAAGTCCCAGGCCTCCAACTAGTCCAGCACACATATCTGATAGGATGTCACCATACAAGTTAGGCATGACCAAAACATCATACTGGTTTGGATCTTGAACCATATTCAAACACACTGTGTCCAAATACTTCTCCTCAAACTTCACCTCAGGGAACTTCTCAGCAGCCTCACGGCAACAATGAAGGAACAGGCCATCAGACATTCTCCTAAATAAGACAAAGTACAAAACAGATCAGAAGTATTATTGCCAGGTTGCAGAAAATCCAATCAAAATTTTATTGGAGTTTGACTGACAATCTAAGTGGGCTTGATCCTATTTCAGTTGCAGAAATCAGTGTTTGATTGAAGATCAGTCTTCCATCAGAGTTGACTGGCACATTTATCCTGATCAAACAATGATTCTCTGACCGATGTGTGCAGTCTTTAAACTGAAGGGTGCTGTTCTTTAATTAAATACATAAATGTAAATCTGATTAAATGTTTCAAATGTATCCGGACACCCCCAAAAACATATGTTTTTCATCTTAGATGCATTGTGCTGCCACCTACTACCTGGTACTCCATAGCAGCAACCTCAGTAGTCATTAGACATCGTGAGAGAGCAGAATGGGGCGCTCCGCAGAACTCACGGACTTCGAACGTGGTCAGGTGATTGGGCATCACTTGTGTCAGAAGTCTCTACGCGAGATTTCCACACTCCTCAACATCCCTAGGTCCACTGTTTCTGATGTGATAGTGAGGTGGAAACGTGAAGGGACACGTACAGCACGAAAGCGTACAGGCCGACCTCGTCTGCTAACTGACAGAGATCGCCGACAGTTGAAGAGGGTCGTAAAGTGTAATAGGCAGGCATCTATCCAGACCATCACACAGGAATTCCAAACTGCATCAGGATCCACACTCCAAGTACTATGACAGATCGGTGGGTGGTGAGAACACTTGGATTTCATGGTCGAGCAGCTGCCCATAAGCCACACATCACGCAGGTCAATGCCAAACAACGCCTCACTTGGTGTAAGGAGCATAAACATTGGACGATTGAACAGTGGAAAAATGTTGCGTGGAGTGACGAACCACGGTACGCAATGTGGCAATCTGATGGCAGGGTGTGGGTAAGGCGAATGCCCGGTGAATTTCATCTGCCAGCGTGCGTAGTGCCAACAGTAAAATTTGGAGGTGGTGGTGTTATGGTGTGGTCGTGCTTTTCATGGAGGGAGCTTGCATCCCTTGTTGTTTTGTGTGGCACTATCACAGCACAGGCCTACATTGATGTTTTAAGCACCTTCTTGCTTCCCACTATTGAAGAGCACTTTGGGGATGGCGACTGCATCTTTCAACACGATCGAGCACCTGTTCATAATGCACGGCCTGTGGCGGAGTGGTTACACAACAATAACATCCCTGTCATGGACTGGCCTGCACAGAGTCCCGACCTGAATCCTATAGAACACCTTTGGGATGTTTTGGAACACCGACTTCATGCCAGGCCTCACCGACTGACATCGCTACCTCCCCTCAGTGCAGCGCTCCGTGAAGAATGGGCTGCCTCAAGCAACCTTCCAGCACCTGATTGAACGTATGCCTGCGAGAGTAGAAGCTGTTATCAAGGCTAAGAGTGGGCCAACACCATATTGAATTCCAGCATTACCCATGGAGGGCGCCATGAACTTGTATGTCATGTTCAGCCAGATGTCCGGATACTTTTGATCACATAGTGTATATTTCAATTCAATTTAAACTCATGAACATTATGTATCACGTAATGTTCTGCAATCTGCACAGCCATTAGTCTCGCATAACCTCAATCTTCTGCCAGTTCTGAACACAGAATACATTAATAATAAACAAGTGACCCCAAAACAGTTTTCTTGAAATAAATACTAATCTCTGGCATATTAAACTTACGTAAATCCAAACTTTAGAATTAACCAACAATACGACAAAATTTATGAACTGTAGCCTTTTCTTTTTTTGCTCATCTGTAATTTTTGTACACAAGTTTTCTTTATTTTCAATATTATCCATGTAGACATCTACCATACTAAGTAAGAGGACTCTATCATTCACTGAAAAATTTGACCCTCTCACTTTCTTAGTGGGTAACAATTGCTTTCTGCTATGCACTACACGCCTCTCCACGATTCCTGTGCTTTTGAGCGAACATGTAATGGTTACCATATTTCTCGCAGGGGCGCTAGCAGGATGTCATCTCTGCATGTACAGGATCCAGGGAACCTACTGCTTAACACTGAGACCATGGTTTTAAGTTGAAATTGGTTGGTGTTCCATACTGTAATGCTAGTTATAATAATAATAATAATAATAATAATAATATTTGCTTGTTGCTTACGGTTTTCGGAAGTGGCGAAGTGCCAGAATTTAGCCTTGCAGGAGTTCTTTTACGTGCCAGTAAATTTACAACATGAGGCTGACATATTCGAGCACCTTCAAATACCACTGGAATGAGCCAGGATTGAACCTGCCAAGTTGGGGTTAGAAGGCCAGCGCCAAAACCGTCTAAGCCACTCAGCATGGTGGCAGTGCTAGTTATCTTCAGTGTGGTATGTGTAAGAATTCAGCATAATTCCAGAAATAGTGAAAGGTACCGGTATGTATAGTACTCTACGCATAAAAATAAATTTAAAATGTTGCCATTGATGCTTTCACGGCCTATAATTATAGACATGATATAGGCTGTTGGGCTTATGCCGTGTCAAGAATATAAGGTGAAAAACATGTTACGTGACCCTCTCAGACTGATTCAGATGGTTCCGTCAGCTTCCGCTTTGAACGCTAGCGCTATACCGCGTCCGAGGAGCCATCTGGTGACGAATGAACGTACCATTTCCACTTTTATTGGGTAAAGTCTACCTAATCTAGCCATCGGTTTTAGGAAAGGTTATTCCACTGAAGCTCAACTTGTAAGATTCCAGCAAGATATAGCAGATATCTTGGATTCTGGAGGTGAAATGGACTGTATCGCAATTGACCTGTCTAAAGCATTTGATAGGGTGGATCATGGGAGACTACTGGCAAAAATGAGTGCAATTGGACTAGACAAAAGAGTGACTGAATGGGTTGCTATATTTCTAGAAAATAGATCTCAGAGAATTAGAGTAGGTGAAGCTTTATCTGACCCGGTAATAATTAAAAGGGGAATTCCTCAAGGCAGTATTATCGGACTTTTATGTTTTCTTATATATATAAATGATATGAGTAAAGGAGTGGAATCGGAGGTAAGGCTTTTTGTGGATGATGTTATTCTCTATAGAGTGATAAATAAGTTACAAGATTGTGAGCAACTGCAACGTGACCTTGAAAATGTTGTGAGATGGACAGCAGGCAATGGTATGTTGATAAACGGGGTTAAAAGTCAGGTTGTGAGTTTCACAAACAGGAAAAGTCCTCTCAGTTTTAATTACTGCGTTGATGGGGTGAAAGTTCCTTTTGGGGATCATTGTAAGTATCTAGGTGTTAATATAAGGAAAGATCTTCACTGGGGTAATCACATAAATATGATTGTAAATAAAGGGTACAGATCTCTGCACATGGTTATGAGGGTGTTTAGGGGTTGTAGTAAGGATGTAAAGGAGAGGGCATATAAGTCTCTGGTAAGACCCCAACTAGAGAATGGTTCCAGTGTATGGGACCCTCACCAGGATTACCTGATTCAAGAACTGGAAAAAATCCAAAGAAAAGCAGCTCGATTTGTTCTGGGTGATTTCCGACAAAAGAGTAGCGTTACAAAAATGTTGCAAAGTTTGGGTTGGGAAGAACTGAGAGAAAGAAGAAGAGCTGCTCGACTAAGTGGTATGTGATATAGATGTTGATTCCCTTTGTTCTAAATGAGTAAATTTATAATACCAATATAAATGGTCCGTTATTGGTCATTATAAATTTTCCAGCTAACTCATTCCTGGTTGCCAGCGTTTCGCCCTCGTGTGCTAGGCTGGGCTCATCAGTTGGTACCTAGCACACCCACCAAGACGCTGGCCAGTGCACACCGTGGAGGCCACTGCGCAGGCCAACTGCAGCCACCGGCAGCGCCAACGCACCATGAGACACTCCGTCCCATTATCAAAAATTGATGCCTGATGAGCCCAGCCTAGCACACGAGGGCGAAACGCTGGCAACCAGGAATGAGTTAGCTGGAAAATTTATAATGTCCAATAACGGACCATTTATATTGGTATTATAAATTTACTCATTCGGAATTTACTCATTCGGAACAAATATTTCAGATTCCCTATGGGAATCAACATCTATATCATCTGATGGCCAGGCAGGCATCAATTTTTGATAATGGGACGGAGTGTCTCATGGTGCGTTGGCGCTGCTGGTGGCTGCAGTTGGCCTGCGCAGTGGCCTCCACGGTGTGCACTGGCCAGCGTCTTGGTGGGTGTGCTAGGTACCAACTGATGAGCCCAGTCTAGCACACGAGGGCGAAACACTGCAACCAGGAATGAGTTAGCAGGAAAATTTATAATGTCCAATAACGGACCATTTATATTGGTATTATAAATTTACTCATTCGGAACAAATATTTCAGATTCCCTATGGGAATCAACATCTATATCATCTGATGGCCAGGCAGGCATCAATTTTTGATAATGGGACGGAGTGTCTCATGGTGTGTTGGCGCTGCCGGTGGCTGCAGCTGGTCTGCGCAGTGGCCTCCACGGTGTGCACTGGCCAGCGTCTTGGTGGGTGTGCTAGGTACCAACTGATGAGCCCAGCCTAGCACACGAGGGCGAAACGCTGGCAACCAGGAATGAGTTAGCTGGAAAATTTATAATGTCCAATAACGGACCATTTATATTGGTATTATAAGTGGTATGTTCCAAGCTGTCAGTGGAGAGATGGCGTGGAATGACATTAGAAGACGAATAAGTTTGAATGGCGTTTATAAAAGTAGGAAAGATCACAATATGAAGATAAAGTTGGAATTCAAGAGGACAAACTGGGGCAAATATTCATTTATAGGAAGGAGAGTTAGGGATTGGAATAACTTACCAAGGGAGACGTTCAATAAATTTACAATTTCTTTGAAATCATTTAGGAAAAGGCTAGGAGAGCAACAGATAGGGAATCTGCCACCTGGGCGACTGCCCTAAATGCAGATCAATTTGATTGATTGATTGACTGATAAATACTGTTACAAAATTTTCAAACACACTGTACAACCGATTTGGCAGGTAAAGAACTACCAGTGTGCACACGTTAACCTTGAACCATTGTTAACTTGTCTATGAAAGAGGAAGCATCTAACTCCAGGTTTCAACATGGAATGGGGTGATTATGAAAATCGTGTTGCAGTAATAGCATTACATAAAGTTGGAAAATCTCCAAGGGACATTTTCAAGACGCTGCAAAAGCTACAAATCAGTCGTATGTTTGTGTACCGGACCATCGAGTGATTCATTGCAACCGGGAGTGTAAAGGATCGTCCTAAGGAGCGTCGCACACGCAGTGTCAGGACTTCAGCTGCAAAAAAGACAGTGGCGGCTGGTATTCGGAAAAATGCGGTGCAGAAGCAGGCTATTATGGCTCGTGAAATGAACATTTCAAAAAGGTCAATGTCAAGGCTTCTGTCAGAGGACCTTGAATTACTGGCTTATAGCCGACAAACAGGACATTACCTTGATGCACGCCTAAAGAAGCTGTGTGCTTAAATGTAGACGTCTCCTGCAGCGTTACGCACAAAATGGTCATTGAAACATCCTCTTCACCGATGAAAAGGTATTCATTATTAAAGAATCTTTCAATTTGCAAAACGACAGGGTTTATGCATCACCTCGGGAAGCCAGTAAAAAGGTTCTGAAAGTTCAGAGGGCCCTCATCCCTCCTCTGTGATTTTTTATTTATTTATTTTTTCAATTTTTTAATGCTATTTGTTTGGGGCGTCGACCTAGGAATCTTTTGCCCCTACTTGCACCATATGTGAGGAACCTGCATGAATTGTGTAAATGGTGGAAGTGTAACGTGTTGAAGGTGAGGAAAGGAACATTAAGGACGACAGAAACACCCAGTCCCCAGGCCAGAGATATTAATCATTTATAATGAAGAACCCCTGACCCGGCCGGGAATCGAACCCGGGGCCGTCGGGTGGCAGGCGGACGCATTGCCCCCTACACCTCGGGGCCGGACATCCTCTGAGATGGTGTAGTGGGGGGTGAGTTATTCTGGCACCACCCAGCTGCACATCTGCGAAAAGGATGTTAAAACCAGAGCCAGAGTGTACAAAAGCACCGTTTCAGGATTCTGCTCCAGCCCACAAGGATAGGTCAACTCAAGGGTGGCTTCAGCGTCATGTCTCCGACTTAATTTCAACTGAAGATTGGCCCAGTAGCAGTCCGAACCTGAACCCTTTGGACTACCAACTGTGGTCAGTGCTTGAAGGCATCGTCTACAAGAAGAGACACCCCACCGTTGGAAGTTTAAACCGTTCCTTATTGTCAGCAGTGGCGGATTTCCCTCTGGATGTCCTCCGTTCCACCATAGATGAGTGACCACAAAGACTCAAGAGCCTGTATCAGTGCCAAAGATGACTATTTCAAAAAGTGATCGGTGATTTGTGTACAGAATGCCTTTATGAACAACATACTAACAGCAAATTCACTTCTCATAATATTTGGATTTTTCACTTTTTAAGTTGTAACACTCTGCAAATAACCTTACTCCTTGTGGGTGGGGTTAACTTCCAATAAGTAACCAGGGGAACCTGACCCCTACAGAGCGCGTCCCCAGGTGGCGGATAGGGGGCCCCTACAGTATGTAGGGATGGTTGAAATAACCAATACAACATGCGGACCAACAGGTAGCCCAATTCCTGGGGGTTTTAAAATACTGGGACACCCTCTCTCCAGGGGTCATAAATATGGAGGGCCCTTGCCCTGGGTTAAGGGTGAAGACCTCAACGGCATCTATGGCGGAGAAGATGGACTTCGGTACGGCGGAGATGGCGGAAGAGGCAACCCATCCTTCTGGGGTGTACAGATGGAACCTACTGCCTTGTAGGACGAGGAAGGCATCCTCAAAGGCTAAGGGAGTAAACCCTGAAAGAAAATCCTCTTATGCGTTAGGCCTAGCAAGTCAGCAGGAGAGTATTGAGTATAGTTGCTTTTCAATAAGAAAAAGAGCCTCGGAAAGAATATTATAGACCGGACTGACACGTCCTCTCAGACAATTGTAAAGTATGATGACCGTAAGGCTGATGATATACAATGTTCTGAAAGGAAACCCCAAATAAAAGAGAGACCCAAATACCGAATTGGAACTATGAACATTCTATCATTAACTGGAAAGTTAAAAGAACACCTAGACATGATGGATAGAAGAAAAATATCAATATTGAGATTAAGTGAGACCAAATGGAAAGGGATTGGAAGTAAGACACTTCGTGGAGGTTATAAATTATACTGGAGTGGACAGGAGAAGGTAGCGAAAAATGGTGTTGGATTCTTAATTAACGAAAGGACTGATGCTACAGCTGAAGTTATCTGCAAAAGTGATAGAATCATTAAAATGTCCATGAAACTGGAGAACACTAAGTACACCATCATACAAGTGTATGCCCCACAGACAGGCTGCAGTGAGGAAGACAAAGAGAAATTTCGGCAAGACCTGGAAGATACAGTTAATGAGGAAAATGTTATTATTATTGGAGATCTAAATGCGCAAGTTGGGGTAGACAGACTTGGGTACGAGAACATCATTGGTCCACATGGATTTGGACAAAGGAACCCAGAAGGAGAACAACTATTAGATCTGTGCAGAAGAAATGATCTTATAATCAAAAATACATTCTTCAAAAAAAAAGAGACAGTCACAGAATAACAAGGTACAGTTGGGATGGCCAGTATAGAACACTGATTGACTACGTAATCACAAATAAAGATGGTGGCAGGTACATCACAGATGTAAAGGTCATCCCTAGTGAAAGCATGGACAGTGACCACAGATTGTTGGTAGTAGACTTCAAACATAAGACAAATGAAACGCAGAAACTTATTACGAAAAAACCAAGGATTCAACAGAGTTTGCCGAAGTGTGAAGTAACCAGCGTTAATGAAGAATGGAAGGCCTTCAAAGACACCTTTGTGGGCGAAGCCAAAAACCTATGTGGAGTTACAAGTTCTATCAAAAGAAAACAGGAGACACCATGGTGGAATGATAGAGTGAAAACAGCGGTGAAAGAAAGAAACCAAATAAAGAAGGCACTGGACAAGGAGAAACAAAAACAGGGACAAGAACGAAATGAACAAGAAATACAAAGACTTCAAGGAGTATACAGGAACTAGAAACTTGCTGTAAAGAACATTGTAAGGGAAGAAAAAGAGAAGAAATGGAATGAGTTTGCAGACAAACTGGAAGAGGACAGTAGAGGAAATATGAAATTGCTATACAGAGTAGTGAAAAACAAGCGAAGGGATCAAGAGACCATAAAAGCAATAGAACGTGATGATGGAACTCTGACACAAGAAGAGGGAGAAATTAAACAAGAACTCAAGATCTATTTCGAAAAGCTGCTGAATGGAGATACAGAAAACATAACGGATAGAGGAGAGCCAAGTCGAGGAACCACAATTGAACCACCAATTACATGGCTTGAGGTTGAAAATGCGCTCAAGAGCATGAAGAAAGGAAAGGCAGTGGGCGTACATGAACTAAGTGCAGATATGCTGAAAGCAGCGGGAGTTCCAGGAATCCAATGGCTCTATAGACTGCTCAACAAGATATGGGAGGAAAATACTATTCCTGAGGACTGGAAGATGGGCATCATTGTACCTCTGTTCAAGAAAGGAAGCCGACGAAAATGTACTAATTACCGTGGTATCACACTACTGTCTCATGTCCTGAAAATATTGGAAAAAATAATAGAGACCAGAATCAGAGATATTGTTGAACCAATTTTGGAAGAAGAGCAGTATGGTTTCAGACCAGGAAGGTCAACTACAGACCTTATATTTGCAATTAGGATGCTAATGGAAAAATACTGGGAGAAGAACAAGCCTTTATTCCTAATATTTTTGGACATAGAGAAAGCATACGATAGTGTACCAAGGGAAAGAATTTGGCAATGCATGAAAGAACTTCAAGTGCGAGATAGCCTCATAGACAAAGTGAAAATGTTGTATAGTGGGAACAGAAGCTGTATTCAAGTAGGATGTGGTTTGTCGGACTGGTTTGAAACAAAGAGAGGAGTGCAGCAGGGCAGCTCATTGTCACCACTTCTATTTATTATTGTAATGGATGTAGTAATGAAATCTATTAAAAGGAAAGAACATGGAAATATCAAAGCCTTCACATTTGCAGATGATGTTGCGATCTGGAGTGACTCAGAAGATGAATTGGGAGAGAGAATACAAAGCTGGAATGAGGAGTTTAAGAAATATGGTTTAAACATCAGCAAGACCAAGACTGTGGTGATGAAAGTGTATGGGGAAGGAGCAGAACCAATAGTCATGTTAAATGAAGCTCAACTGGACAGCGTTCCAGTTTTCAAATACTTGGGTAGCGTTATATCAAATGACAACCTAGCAAAACATGAGGTGAACAATCGAATCAATAAGGCAACGCAATTCTACCACCAGGTAAGACACCTGCTGTGGGATGAGCAAATACCCATGAAAACAAAAATGACATTGTACAAGTCCTATTATACACCAATTCTTACATACAGTCTCAAAACCACAACACTGACCAATAGAGATAATTCCAAACTTCAGGCAGCTGAAATGAAATTCCTACGCACTATGATCCAGAAAATCAGGAAAGACAAGATTATGAATGAGAAAATTAGAGAAGAAGTAGGAATAGACAAATCTCTCCTAAATAAGATTCAGATATCAAGACTGAAGTGGTTTGGTCACATGAAGAGGATGCCAGTAAACAGAACTGCAAGGAAGGAATTTGACAGAAAGGTAGAAGGAAGACGACCCGTGGGAAGGCCACGAAGGAAATGGATAGATTTAGTTATGAGCGATGTAATGCTGAGAGGTCATGATTGGAACAAGTTGGTGGAGGAAGAATGGTACAAGGACAGGATGAGATGGAGGAGGCTCATATACCACACCTGGGAAACTGGAGATGGTTTAGGATGATGATGATGATAAGTTGTAACAGTATTTATGGCTAGACTGGGTAAATTAAAACTCGTTGTTTTAGAAGCCTTTCTCGACGACAGTTGATATTTTATTATGATGACGTAGAGCATAGTTCTCTGCGAAACGCACAGAATTTCACCTTATTTTCTCGACAGGGCATAAGCCCAAAAGCCTATACATGTCTATTTTAATCATCTTAATTATTTTAACAATCCCGGGCTGAGTGGCTCAGTCTGGTGGTATTTGAAGGTGTACAAATATGTCAGCCTCGTGTCGGTAGGTATACCGACACCTAAAAGAACTCCTGCAGGACAAAATTCCGGCACCTCAGCGTCTCCAAAAACTGTCAAAAGGTAGTTTGTGGGACGAAAAACAATAACATTATTATTTTAACAAATCTCAGTAAGTCTCTATGGGACAACCTTTTAAGGTGCTAAAACCAACTGTTTTCAAAATATTGTCATCACACTGCCACCGCTCTTCAGTCTTACGAGCTGGAGAGCATATGTTGACAGACTCACGAATGAGGCAATCACACAGTCAGTTCTCTCATTTAATGCTATAAGACTGACGTGCTTCCAGGTTTTATCAGACGAATTTATACTGTTCACTGAACTAACTTTTATTCATCGTACACATCTTCTTTTCTTCTATATCATTTTTCTATCATTTATTGTTAATACTTTCCACCGTTTTTGTCTCATTTTGTTCACAACACTAGTTTTTCTACCTGGCATTTCTAGAGCTCCTGTACAATGTAGTTCCTGTTACTCATACCTATTTCCCTTTGCTTTTTCACCTCTCTCTTCTATACCTAGAAAAACGCATCGGGCTGCGTGCAGCTCTCTCATTTACAGCAGTACGATCAGACGTACTTCTGCTTTCTATCATACAGTTTAATGCTGCTCATTGAAGTAAATTTTGTTTGTCATACACATTTTCTTTCTGTTTACCTACAGCTCTTGTATACTGTAGTTCCTGTTTCTCGTAGCTGACTATTTCCTTTTCTTTTCCATAATAAGATTTTTTGAGCAAGGAGCTCATTCCTGTTGCCGGCATAATGGTACCCTATGTTATAAACCTCATTATCGATCTGTACTGAAAATTTTTATAGTTAAAAAACAATGAAGGTATTTATTAAACCACCTATTCAATACTTTACATCCACTTATAAGTGGTTACATAAACATAATAAGACTTATTCGGGACTTTTTGCCCCTAATTTAGGGCATCTTCAGCCTAAAATATAATCTTCAAAAGTACACATAATATTAAAAGAGAAGCTAAAAGATTAGCCTTGTAATCTAATTACTAAAACTTGGTACATATAATATGAATAATACATTGATACATTAATAAAACATGTTAATGGAGTACTGTCAATGATCATACTAAAACTATCTTGTCCGAGACTAAAACTTCCTCCAATAAAATTACGTAGTTCTAATTAAAATGGTTTAACTAAAATTGTATGTGGTTTCACCTAATGTGAGATTGCATATATGGCTAACAAAATAAAAGCATTAACACAAGCACAAAAAATTATGCCATGCACACAACATGTTAAAGGCCGCTGTAAAAGTCGTAAACGTGAAGGTAGAATCTCTCCACGTTTCACTGTTCAGCACAAAACAAGTCGACTGAATTCAGTCGCAGTCCCCGTCACTGATCTCTCCATGTTTCACTGTCCAGTCAGCACAAAACAAGTCGAATGAATTCAGCCGCATTTCCATCACAGCAACGCGGAAACGAATGGAACTATCGGTTTATGGTCAGTTCGGATATGTAATATACTGTATATGTTAACTTTATATGCACCTACTTAATATGGCAATTTTCTCTTGTCGTTTATGTGCTCTTTATTTCGTTGCATATTTGTTTATGTTCATTATGTTATTCGCAAATAAGGCATAACTATAATAATAATCTAGAAAATACAGTAGTAGCGTAGTAGTGTGTTTGGCTATTCTCATATATATCTTGATTGTGTACTACAGCAACAATTTTTACATATTAGTAGCATTGATCGGGAATAGAGCCATATTGTTGTCTTTCTCCGTTTCATTGTCCATTTAGCACCAAGAAAGGCCATTCGGATGATGCTGGTTCGTATTAAGGGCATCGCTCTATTTATTAGCCCCGTGTACGAACGAGTGCGTAAATCGGACTTTAACCTGTGTAACTGTGAATTCGATAGTGTGATTATATAATTCGGGATTGGGTTACACACCCAAGGTACAGTAATATTGTGACATTTGCCAGGAATGAATGTAGAAAACCCCATGGAAAACTACATTAAGGATATAGTATCCGCTGTCAGTGAATGGAATACGAATCTGGGATATCCAGGTGGTGCAGCTTCTTATTTCCAATGTGGAGCTGAGTGGGCTCCTCGGCTGCGAACGTGGGTCCCTCTGAATAAATTTGTAAGTCAATCAATACAACATTAATTTTGTTCTAATGAGTGTCTAAACAAGTGATTTCTAATTATTGGTAAATTGCGTTAAAATGAGTTGAATACGTAAAAGTATGACTATCCACTTTTGATATGCAGAGTTTCGACGGGAAACATTCAAATGTTTTTCATGGACTGAACACTTGCGTTAATACTTTCATTCGACTGTTCAGTCTTCTCGACAGGAAGTAATGAATACTTTTGTTTGACTGAAAACATTAGACTATTCAGTCGATAGTTCGAAGGGACTATTGCTTGACTAGTCGATAGTGCCCATCTCTAACCTACCCTATCAAATACCTTAGATAGATCAATCGTGATACAGTCCATTTGACCTTCTGAATCCAGGATATCTGCCATATCTTGCTAGAATCCTACAAGTTGAGGTTCAGTGGAATAACCTTTCCTAAACCCAAACTGCCTTCTATCAAACCAGTTATTAATTTTGCAAATATGTCTAATATAATCAGAAAAAATGCTTTCCCAAAGTTTACATGGAATGCATGCCAAACTGACTGGCCTGTAATTTTCAGCTTTATGTCTATCACCCTTTCCTTTATACATGGGGGCTACTATAGCAACTCTCCATTTTTTTGGTATAGCTCCTTCATGCAAACAATAATCAAATAAGTACTTCAGATATGGTACTATATCCCAACCCACTGTCTTTAGTATATCCCCCAAAACCTTATCAATTCTAGTTTTCAACTTTTGTATCTTACTTGTAAATGTCATTGTTGTCATAGGTAAATTTTAATACTTCTTCAGTATTAGTCACCTCCTCTATCTGGACATTATCCTTGTAACCAACAATCTTTACATACTGCTGACTACATACTTCAGCCTTTTGAAGATCCTCGCATACACACTCCCCTTGTTCACTAATGTTTCCTGGAATGTCCTTCTTGGAACCCGTTTCTGTCTTTAAGTACCTATACATACTCTTGCACTTTTCACTAAAATTGAGATGACCGCCAACTATGCTTGCCATCATGTTATTCAGAAGACCAGCTAAGGAACATTCCTAATGCCAAGATACAACATCGACACAAAAAGTTTTTTGAATTTTTTAAAACTGATATAAACTACAAATAGTTTTAAAAGAAACAAATACTGAAATTGTAACAACTTTAAGGCCTAATCAAGTAATTAGGAAAGTTTTAAACTTAGAAGATAAGTAAAACTAATCTTCCTTTTCTCACCTCACTGCCCCCATTTACTTTCTCCCCCTCCTTCACCACCCCTTTTCTTATTAGACTTATTTTAAGTATAATTAAGGTACAGCTTTAAGATGGGTTTTAACGAAGATTATAATTCTTTGTAAAAATAATTTTCACCTAAGCAATGCAGTATGTAGCTGAGGATGTTCTTAAGGGCCCTTTCACACGATCCACTGCTTGCCACGCCACGCCACTCCACTCCACCAGAGGTGTGGTAAAAGGCCGGTAGCGTTCACACGAGACACTTCGTGTGGCGCAACCTCCGTCCACTCTCGTCAACAGCAGGCTGCTGTCGACCGGCCTGAAGTGTCTTCCACACTGGGCGACCGGAAGCTCACTCGTCACTGAATCAGATTAGCTCGTTCAGACAGTCAACATATGAGCTACAAGTTCGAAGATTTCGTTTCAAAATGTCGGTTCCATTCATAGATACTGAAAAGTTAATAATAGAAATACAAAATCGGCCTTGTCAGTGGGATTAACGAACGACAGACTATTCAAATAAAATAAAAGGCTTCAAATGTGGAATGAAGTTTCCCATGAAGGGATTCCACTTTCTGCCGAACTGGACAACTCCAAAGAGAGAGAAGTTGATATCTACAGTAATAGGCTATATATGTTATATGTTAACAATTTTCGATATTCCAATAACATGGGTCATTGAAAAATCATTAATCAAGGCTTTTTAGCAGTCTTCATTTCAAAAGAACTGCTTCCAATTAAATTACATAATAACATTTTCTTATTCGGACCGAACACGATAGCCACAGTCGCTTATGTGCCGCCATTATCCAGTATTCGGGAGATAGTGGGTTCGAACCCAACTGTCGGCAGCCCTGAAGATGGTTTTCCGTGGTTTCCCATTTTCAAACCAGGCAAATGCTGGGACTGTACCTTAATTAAGGCCACGGCCGCTTCCTTCCCACTCCTAGCCCTTTCCTGTCCCATCGTGGCCATAAGACCTATCTGTGTCGGTGCGACGTACAGCAACTTGTAAAAAAAAAAAATCTTATTCGTGAGAACTACCAGTCTTATTTACAGAAGGTAGGTGTAGGTAGCAAGGCCATACTGGTAGCTCACTAAATCAGTCGTTCAAACGGTCAACATTGTGTGCGTCACAAGTTTGAAGTTTTTGTTTCAAAATATCAGCGGAATACATTTTCTCATGTTCGTGCCCTGACGCTGTAAACTTGCTTCAAGGATTGACAACAATTCAAACAAATTTCCACTCATACGAAAGTAATTAAGGAACATTTTTAGATCATTGGTACGTTCATCTAGAAGAACGATGAGTTCCTCGTTCTAGGCGATATGAATTCAATGGATGGACCCAATGAACCTTAGTACTGTTCTTTCACCTCAACCTTCTTTTCGGAAGAATAAAAATCCCAAGGATAATGTGCGCGTCCATGGACCAGATTCAAACCGAGACGGAAATATGAGGTGGGGACGAGAAGTTGCCGGTAAGTTGACGGAAGTGGACGGCAAGTGTCTGAGAAGTGGAGTGGAGTGGCGTGGAAAGCAAGTGGACCGTGTGAAAGGAGCTTAAGGAACAAAATATGTACTAAGCATATAATAGGATAATTCAAACAGGTGGAAAGTCTTATTTATTATAGAATACTTTTGATCAGAAATTTTGATATGGACCATGAAGCTGATTACTTGTAACTCTGATGAGCACTGTTATCATAAACACCTGATTCATCATTGAAATTCTCATCTCTTTTCCTCTTCTTTCCAGTGTTTTGCCGTAGTTCATGTTTCTTTATTACAGTAGAACCTCGATAATTCGAAATTGGTTAATTCAATTAAAGTAAAAGATGAGTGAATTAATCATGACCTTAAGCAGGCATGCAGTTTTAGACACACAAGAATAACATTTTAAATTTATTGACATGATATAAGCTTTTGGGCTTATGCCGTGTCAAGAAAATAAGGTGAAATTATTTATGTTATGTGACCCTCTCAGACTGATTCTGATAGTTCCGTCAGCTTCCGCTTCGAACGCTAGCGCTGTACCGCATCCGAGGAGCCATCTGGTGACGAGTGAACGTACCATTTCCACTTATATTGGGTAAAGTCTAAATTCAAAGCTCACTGTTTTAGAAGTCTTTCTCGAGAACAGTTGAGATTTTCTTCTGATGACGCAGAGCATAGTTCTCTGCAAAACGTACAGAATTTCACCTTATTTTCTTGACACAACATAAGCCCAAAAGCCTATATCATATCTATAAGTACGGGCCGTGAAAGCATCAATGTCAACATGATTAAAATAATTAATTTATTCCTAGCGCCCTAAGACTTATCATGAGCTTTGTCTCGTCCTTTTACGACAAATTCAATTTTCGTCTATATTACCCTATGTTCCTATTTCAGCTTTCTAGGTCTTTTGGATCTGAAGATCTCGTGATCAGTGAGTGGTATTTGGCTTTTATATACAAGGTGGCCCTCTTAAAACTTTCACCGCCAATATATCTGGAACAACAAGATACCGTATACTGAAAAATGACTTTCACGGGCATGAAGGCAAGAAAGGGGCTAACTGAAGTAAATACTACGAGCCAGTCAAAAACGTAAGAAAAGTAAGTAATTGGTATCAAATAACATTAAGTACAGTGCCTGTCGCATCATAGTACGTCAATCACATTGTGATTAAGAGGATTGCGAGGTTTGCGCTGTAATATCAGGGTGTGCAACTGTTGCACGTTTAGTTTATTTCACGTTGCAATACCTCAGGATGTGATTGGCCTATTGTGATGAAAGAAACACCATTCCTTACGCAATTTTTCATGTTAACGATTGCACAAGAAATAATACAGCAAGTCCATTAAAAAATATAAGTTTATGTTGAAGATCATTTTCTTACGTTTCTGACTGGCTCATAGTATTTATTTTAATTAGCCCCTTTCCTTGCCTTCATACCCATAAAAGTCATTTATTAATATCTCTTGTTATATATATGCGGTGAAAGTTTTAAGTGGGCCACCCTGTATATATAGATGACCACTAAAATGTTCAGGTGTCCAATTTAACCAAGGTGACAAATGTGGCTGTAGTGTTTAGATTCCCATCTTACGAGGGTAATCCCAAAAATAAGGTCTCCTATTTTTGTAATAAATACAGAACTCTGTTTGTGTGGCGGTTAGTCAAAATATTGTGAAGAGTATATCCCGTGCTTACATCTAAACATGCACACGCCACGCTGAGGCACTCATTCTTGGCTTGGCAGCCGTTGAGAATGGAGCTCCCGCTGGATGTTACTGCCAAGTTCAAAGTGCGTGCAGTTATTCGGTTTCTGAAAGCAATAGGTACTGAACCGATTGAAATCCATCGCCAATTGACAGAGATGTGTCAAAAATGTTCGCAAGTGGTGTAGAGAGTTTGCAGCCGGTCGGACTGAAATTCATGAACGAACAAAGGAGCGGCAGACTGTGAATTTTCGTCGAGACAGTCGTGAAGGTTGAGTAAATCATGCGTGAAGATGGCGGATCACCTTGGATGATCTCTGCACTTTGGTTCCTGAAGTTTCCCGAAGCGCCGCTCACAACTTCCTGAACAACATGGTGGCGAGCTGGTATGACATAGGCATACAAAAACTGTCACAGAATCTACAAAAATCCACTGACTGAAATGGTGATTATGTAGAAAAATAGATAAATGTTAAAGCTGTAAAATGATGTAAACAATTGTAGAAATAAATAGGTCTATGCTTTTATAAAAAAAATAGGAGACCTTATTTTTAGGATTACCTCCGTAATTATACTTATTATGATGTAAGGTTTCACACCCTGGTGAGTTTGCTTGGTCAATACGTGAATGCTGAATGTACACCTTGTCAATGTAAACAATCACAAGTTTATATCCTATGAATGTAAACAATGTTGTAACCATTTATTGACTGTGTGTTCCTGACAACGTTTGTGATATAGTACCTCTCTCTCTTATGTAAACAACAGCTCAAACCACCACTATCAATCTGCTACTACCAGGCTCGACACAGCAATGTACTCTGCCCAGTTATATGTTGCCAGTTTTAGTTTCCCATTACTAGTATTGCCATATTGTCAAATAGATGGAATTACCTTATGGTAGTAGTTATATTAGTTTTCGTTTTTATCCCTTTTTCTTAATAGCAATATTGAGATTGTTGATATCTGAAAAGACATCAGTGATGCATTGACATTTGATTATTATTATTTTCAATACTATCAGTTTTCGTTTTATCCCTGTTCTTAACAGCAATATTGAGATTTTTTGAGGTTTGGTTTATATATGAAAAGACAACAGTGACTTATTGACAATTGATTATTATCATTTCGAGTAACTTTGTTTTTTTTTCTTTTCTTTCTTTGTGTGGTGTTAGTTATTTTTTACTATACGAGCTTTATGATATGTGTACAGCAACTTAAGCAGACTAGGCTAGGCATTATTATTTTTCTTCCGTAAAGGATCAATAAGGCTTCATTGCTGTAGATCTGGTAGAAAAATAAAGATTACGATTACTACCGGGCTGAGTGGCTCAGACGGTTAAGGCGCTGGCCTTCTAACCCCAACTTGGCAGGTTCGATCCTGGCTCAGTACGGTGGTATTTGAAGGTGCTCAAATGCGACAGCCCCGTGTCAGTAGATTTACTGGCACGTAAAAGAACTCCCGTGGGACTAAATTCCGGCACCTTGGCGTCTCAGGAGACCTTAAAAAAGTAGTTAGTGGGACGTAAAGCAAATAACATTATTATCAATCTGCTACTGCCACAGCTGAGAAAGATATGATGATGATGATGCTTGTTGTTTAAAGGGGCCTAACATCTAGCCCACTGGCTCCTAATGGTATGAAATGAGACAAAATGTAATGACAATTTAAAACTCCAAAATCCTCCGCTGACCAGAATTCAAAACGTGAGGACGAAGAAAGTATGGATGGATATGAATTTAAAACAATCAGTGGATCCAACCCGCAATGCCCCACGTTCCCAGAAACTAGCGTTAAACAATAGTATTACTGACCAAGGGACTGCTTCTAAAGCACAATACTAAATCGATTATGCTCGTAGTCTAAAGGGGTCTAAATTCCAGGTCATCGGCCCTTCATAATGGTACTTATCGCTAGGAAAGTAGAACCATGGTATTTGTCATGTTGCGGTACTAATCAAAAGTAGCTAGACTTGCGGTATTCGACCCATTATGGTACTACTCACAGGTAATGTAATGTGCACATGTAACACAGACCTGTGGTGTTTCTCACATTGCGGCGCCATTTACAGGCAACGCAAACCTCAGGTGTTTCTCACGTAAGTGTACTAATTGCAGGGACTCGTACTATCCCGTGGTGTTCCTCACATAGTGATAGTGGGTATTAATCATAGGCAAGGCAGAACCATGGTGTCACTCATATAATGGTACTAATCACAGGTACTGTAAAACCCAGCCGGAAGCACACACTGTCGCTACTAATCACAAACCTATTATGTACCTAACATAGAGGTACTATGCGCAAGTAAAAGCGAGCCAGGGTGTTCCCTGTGTGATGATACTAATTACAAGTAGCCTCATGGTTCTAATTCGATCATCCCTTCGTCACCCCGTTTAGTCGCCTCTTACGACAGGCAGGGGATACCACGGGTGTATTCTTCGTCTGCATCCCCCACCCACAGGGGGTTGTGTGTTTGGCCCATGAAAGCTATTTTATTTCACTCAAGTCCGCCGGCAAGCCGGTTAGGACCAGTCTATCCGCTACCTGGGACGCGCCACGTGGGAGTATCACCTCTACCCCTGCTACGCCAGTATAATAGGTTCGAGGGGAAAGATGTGGAAAGAGGACAAATTGTCATCAGCATGGGAGGAAGACTTCACTGTCAAGTTTCCTAAATTAAAAAAATAGGTGATATTACAGAAAGTAGAAACTGGAAATAAATTACTTTTCAGAACATCCCAAGTAATTTTCTTCTCTGAATAATCTTAAATAGTGTTAAGTAGTGTAAAGTACTGTAGTGAATGGCACCTCCAGAAAGGACAGGGTGGTTTTTGTAGCTGGTAGATCATAGGAATGTACAAAGAACTATTCTTGAACAAAATACTGAACGGCAGATTACAGTCCATTTGACATTCATTCATTCATTGACTTCTAAAGCAGCATTTGATTCAATAAACAGATCTGTACAGTGTGAATTACTGGGAAATTATGGCACGCCAAGGATGATCCTAAATGTCGTGAAGGAAATACAGCAGAAGTCCGTTATAGCGAGAAATCATAACAGCGAAAAATTTACTCGCCATAGCGGATTGTCGTTGTACCCGATTTTTGTATGAAAGTCGGAAAAAATCCCACACACATTAAAAATTGGTATGAAACGGCAATCAGTTTGTTCAAAACTTGAGTTTCCGCAGATGATATCCATGCTATGGAGTACCTGTTTGTTATTTTTCGTGGAAGCATGTTTAATTTCATTCTGAAAAAAATTATAGTACTGTATTTCTCCGAATTCAAGACAAACCCCACTTTTTCCTTCAAAACATTTAAATCGCTTAAAAAGTTTTTTGTAAAAATCATATGAATGACTGTTGTACAGTACGCATATTTAGACGCCGAACATTGGCTTTAGTTATGCCTTTTTTTTGCGGCTGTACAATTATTAATTTCCGTGGTTTTAATGACCACTAACTTAAAATTGGCATCATAATACCGAAGAGACCCCGTTGAAAATTTGCCGGCAATACCTACAGTATTCCATGCATCTCTACAATACGACGATTCATCAGGAAAATATTCTTGCTGTCTATAAAACTGTTACTTTTACTCAGCGTCAGATATAACCGGCTAACACTAGACGCACGTCTCGCTTGCCGGGTTCTGCCAACTTCAGCGGCGCGTGATGTATAGGCCTAATCGCGGACGTTGAAGGTCAATGAACGAGTTTACTGCGCCATGATATGGCCATTCTGCCCTTCAGATTTTCGTGCACATGCCTCACAATTTCATCTTTGACTTCTTTAAAGCATCCTTGTTGCAGACCACTGAATGCATTTCTTTGTACAGTAACTTACGCATTTTTTTTAGCTACCGGTGTCTTTGTCTTCACGCTAACGTCAAATATTGGCTTTAGTTAGGCCTATGTCGTATTTTCTTGCGGCTGCACAATTATTTTACATTTCCGAGTGTTAACTTAAAATTGGCACCATAATAACGACGAGAACCCGTTGATAATTTGCCGCCAATACCTGTTCCACGTATCTTTACAATATGACTATCCATCACAAAAATGTTCCTGCTGTGTATAAAACTTAATTTTACTAAGCGTCAGGTACAGTAGATGATATAGATGTTGATTCCCATAGGGAATCTGAAATATTTGTCCTGAATGAGTGGCCTCCACGGTATGCACTAGCCAGCGTATTGGTAGGTGTGCTAGGTACCAACTGATGAGCCCACCCCAGCACACGAGGGCGAAACGCTGGCAACCAAGAATGAGTTAGCTGGAAAATTTATAATGTCCAATAACGGACCATTTATATTGGTACAGTAGATGCGTTATAACTCTGCCACTGAGTAGCCATGGCCTTTCTGAAAATTCGAAGGCTCGCATGTTTTTATGTCATTCTGCAGATTCGAGAAACGTTTTTGTAGAGGCTAATAGAACGCCATTCTCTCTTCACTATTTCCCAATATACAGTGACGTTACTCACAGGCACTGCACAACCGGATGTCGCAGCTAGCGATGTATAATAAAGAGGCGGTCGTTTATTGTCAATGAGTTTTGTGTGTGCACGTGCGGGGGTGAAAAGAAGCAGCGTGGTTACCGTGGTAGTTGCCAGTGGCATTCGTTACTGTTAGGCCGCGAATGCAAGACAACCATTGATTTTTCGCATGAGATTCTGAGGGGAAAAAAACCCAGTCGTTTTGGATTCAGAGAAATACGGCATCACTCCAGAGACTTCTGTGGCAACCATTTCAGTTTTCTTTTTTAAACGGCGCCACCTAACCTAACCGTATATGTATTATGAAAACATATTTGAAACGCATGTAGTAATGATAACTTCCTCGCTAAATATGTACATGTGAATAGCCTTCCGAAATTTAACTAGATGCGAGAAAATATGAACTATCCTCTGAAATCAGTGATGTACTCTGCCGTATCTTGAGGTGTATCACATTCTTACTTAATTTCATTATATAGCATTAAAATTAAGCTATCGTTTACTTCAGCCTTTCTTTTTAACGAGTTGACAACTGTTATCGGGTACGTTATTCACATATTTATTACGAAAACGTGTTATCCTTTTCCATTTCGAATTTTCTTTAGAGAACAGCAGTTGACGGGTATTACTAATAGACTCCAACATCGCCTTTGAATGTCTATGAGAGAGCTTGCAAATGCACATAGTGAGAAAACTATACCGGTACCGTACCGAAGATGATCGATCACATTTTGAGGCAAATGTTCTAGTTTTCTTATTCAAACAGCGTCACCTATCCTAACTTAACCGTACTATACGTATGATGAAAACACGCTCAAGCGCCAGTAGAGAAATGATAATCTTGTCACTATGAATTTACACGATAATAGCCTTTCTGTAATTTCACCAGCTGCGAGAAAATATAAACTAACCTCTGAAATCAATTATGCACTCTGCTGTATCTCGAGGTTTATCCCATTCTTACTCAAGTGCATTATTTTGCATTAAAATTCAGCGATCGTTTAGCCAGCCTTTATTTTTAACGAGTTAACAACTGTTATCGGACATTTATTACGAAATATGTCCTCTTACATTTCAAATTTTCATTACGGAACAGCAGTCGATGGGTATTACTAATCGACTCCGACATCGCCTTCGAATGTCGACGAGAGAACTCGCTAGTGGAAATAGCGAGGGAACGATACTGAAGGTAATTAATCGCATGCAACATAATCACTGGAGTGCATAAATACCGACAACAGAAAAAATAGCGCACGCTTAATTACTCGTAATAACGGACGCGTCAGTGATAGGGCTCTCGCTGTAACCGAATGATAATACATAGTTTAATATAGGAATTTTGAAGGGACAGCAAAAAATTGCCGTTATACCGAGGTTCTCATTATATGCTGTACTCGTTATAGCGGACTTCCACTGCACATGAATGCTTTAGATGGAGGAATGCATATGGATTATGTGAATGACAAAGTTGAGTGCATCAGAGATGCACAGTGATACAGTAGAAGTCCGTTATAACGAGAATTCATAACGGCGAAAAATTTACTCGCCATAGCGGATTGTCGTTATATCAGATTTTTTGTAAAAGTCGGGAAAACCCCCATATACATTAAAAATCAGTATGAAATAGCAATAAGTTTGTTCAAAACTTGCGTTTCCACGGATAATATCCACACTACGGCTTACTTGTGTGTTTTTCGAAATCCAATACTACGTGAAAGCGTGTGTTTAATTTCATTCTGAATAATATATATTACCGCATTTCTCCAAATCCAAGACGACCCCCACCTTTTCCTTCAAAAAATTTTAATCAGGCTTAAAAGGTGATTTGTAAAATCATATAAATGTCTTTCTTATACAGTACGCATTTTGGACTATTTGTAGACGCCGAGCATTGGCTTCAGTTATGCCGTATTTTTTTGTGGCCGTACAATTATGCTTTATTTCAGCGGGTTTAATAACCATTAACTTAAAATTGGCATCATAATATCAAAGGGAACTCGTTGAAAGTTTGCCGGCAATACACATTCCACACGTCTCTACAATACGACGATCCATCAGGAGAATATTCTTGATTACTATAAAACTGTTACTTTCACTCAGGCGCTACACGCACGTCTTGCTTGCCGGATTGTTTGGAGAATCCTCGGAAATCATAAAGCAGAGTGTGCCCACAGCAATTCGAAGGAGACAGAGCGCATTTCGACAGCTCTATTTGAAGACGGAACAAGTTTTGTCAAATGTTCGTACTTGCAAAACGTCTACATATGTCCAGGGTTAGATGTTTATTTTTTTACTTTTTTTGAGTGTGTCGCTGAACAGGTTTTTCGGCATTTGCATCAGGGCACTGTAGTCACTGGGCTTTCAGGCAGGAATCGAAACTACTACTTCTTAAGTAACACAAATTTAGTATTTTAATATTATCGTATACAATTATGTTATCGAGACCAGAAGAGATGTTGCACCTTACATACATAAAGCCATGGGAGGTTTTGGGATTGCCTATTACTGTTTTCATTCTAATATAAGACTGGGAATTTCAAGTTTTTGTGTTAAAATGCTAAAAGCCGCAGTCGTTTTATTTGCGCACGTTAGATTTAAAAATTTTGTATTATTTCGCACTCGTACCGAATTGTACAGTGAGCGCGCTTTCCAGCTGAGCTCAAGGTTGCGAATAATCATAATTTCGGAAGTGTTAATTATATTTTTTCTCTTTCCAATTTGATTGTGATTAGTGACGGGCAGAACTAAATATAATGCATTTGAGAACTTGAGGATTGATACTTTCGAAACCACATTCTCGAGTTCAACATAACCAGGAAGAGACCAAAGACGAGACATAACCTTAAGTCGATGTATAGACCTAATTTACGTGGTACAAGATTTCCATAAACTGACTAGGAACAGTATACCAGTGGCCAAATTACAATGGATGATAAAAAGAGATTTTGCCATCATGTTGGACGCTTTTGTATCTAATGTGCTTTATTTTATTAGATTAGATAATGAAAAACTACTTGTGGTCGATTGTTGTTTGGCTTTGCGTTATGACGAAGTTGTCAGAGGAAACTGACGAAGTTTCCCCGGCGAAACTGAACGTGAAGTTTCGAGATTTTTAAGTCGCGTACCGGTAATTAACGTTTGAAGCCAGCCCCGCGGTCTAACTTGCCTGCCTTCTCACCCGGAGGGCCCTAGTTCGATTACTGGCCAGGTCAGGCATTTTTACCCGGATATGAGAGCTGGTTCCAGGTTCAGTCATTCTACGATTACCTTTCATTGAGGAGCTATTTAATGGTGATATGGCGACCCTAGTCTAGAGAGCCAGGAATAACGGCCGAGAGGATTCGTCACACCGACCATGTGTCATCTCGTATTCTGCAAGCCTTCGGACCGAGGGGGTTCGCTTGGTAGGCGGAAGGCCCACTGGGGCTGTAGTTTGGTTTGGTTTAGGGGCGTTTATAAGATTATAAGTATACATATTTCATTTTTGCGATGTTTAGCCAAATTGTTGATTGTTCATTCGTTCCCGGATTTTCCGTTTTCGCGTGTTGTATGGTTTTTTTGTGGTCCCTCCTAAAACGGAGAATTGAGGTTCCACTTTATATGGAACGTTTTTGGGACTGAATAAATTGACCGATGAATACGGGAAAATGACAGTTCCGGGAACGATGCATCGAGGTTTTATTGTATTAAAATATTTTTTGGCTGAAGATGTCTCAAAAGGAAGAAACGAAAAATGTCCCTTTTTAAAATAAAATAGAAAGGAATAATACTGTACAGTAGTGTAAAGGTGGAGACACTCAATTATTAAGACCACCTATCTTGCTGAGTTGACAATATGGATTAATTATGGAATTTATTTTTTGTGAGAGGAGTTATTTTGCAGACTGTATAGAAGAGGAAACCTGCCACTGACAAACTTCAAAATAAAATTATTAAGAACTTACATAATGTTGGCTTTATGAACTGCTGTCACCTTATGACGCCCATTATCCTTGGTATACTGGAAGGCAAACTCTGCAACTCTCCGCGAGGCCTCCTCTGTGATCAATTTGATACTCTGAACCACACCTTCAACAATTTCATGTTCAATACCGGAATATTCACCTTCAGTATTTTCTCTGATAGTTACTACATCCACATTATCATAAAGGGTCTCATAACCCTCTAATGAACGACAGGGGCGAACATTGGCATACAAGTTGAATTCCCTGTAACAGAAACAGAAATTATAACTCAATACAAATGGTTTTAAAGTTGTTGATTGACGAGGAATTATCACCACAAAAGTAGCTTATTTCTGCAGATATTTTGAGAAAAAGAATATCACAATAATTCCTATTCTCAATATTTACAGAGTTATACACCAATTTTGAAGTCGACTGCACAACAACCTGTTCTTTTGACTGTTATCTGTGGTAAGAGGGGCTGTCCATTAGTTCTGGCCAAGACTGATTGTGAAGCAAGACTTTTCCTTTAGTTTGATGAGTAAAAGCTACAGTTTAAAGTTGCACCAACACAGAGAGGTTTTTATTGAAGGGAAGCAAAAGTAAAAAAGAAGAATAAGTTTCAGAATTTTTTAAACTGGAAAGTATTCTAAAGATTAAAATATTTAGTGAATTCATTAAATGCTTTATACAAATATCAACAGCTCATAATTGAGCAACCAAGAGTATCAAAGAGGGTGGTTGTATTTCAGAATATGATACCTCATTTCAATTGAATTACTAACACTCCAATGATTAGAATAAGAGAGACTGATGTTCGTTCGGCTATGCACAGTCCAACCTTGCACTCCCTGCACCCCTTCTGCTTTCTTTTTGTGGTACAGGTGAATCATCAGCCTACGTCTCTTCATCTAAACGAAAAAATAGGCCTAAATTTCTGGAGAGGTGAAGTATTTCTATCGTTTGTATTTGGAGTAAAAGAATGCAGCTAAAATCTTGCTTTCAAAAATGACATAACAAATAAAAATCTTGCCCGAACTATCAATTGATATGCCATCTGGTTCGTAAAGAGACGAATCATCAGTCATCTATTTGTGAACCCTCTTCTCCCAATAAAATATCCAAGATATCACCATCACTGAGCTGCCGCAAGGACATGTTTGTACAGTAACACAGCTGACAGTGCGAAATATTTGGCACGCTCCGCATCCGGCTCATTGAATGCTTCGGTAGAAGTCACGGCAAGGAGAAACTACCCTTTTCATTGTTTCAATTTGAAGTTCCTGATAACTGCTGCATTCTAGTGGACACTAAATAAACTCTGTATCGGTCTATTCATAAGGCAAGCGGAAATGTCTGGCCGTGTAGATTGTACAGTCTGAACACAAAATTTTAACTGCTCTTCGCATTTTCTTGCAACTAACATAAAAAGAAAAAATAAACTTCTGATATAAAACTAAAAGGTAATAAGTCTGTAACATTCCAAGTAAGTAGATGATTCACAGTCACTGTGGTTTTAATTTCATAAAAATATCATAAAAATGACCGTAGATACAAACCGTTTTCCTATTAAATGTGCAGAGTGAAATCACAAGGCCTATTAGGCGATATGCTAGCGCCAAGGCAATGAATTAGATTGTACAAGATCCACCTTTTCAATACATGATGTGTTATTGGTTAAAATTACCACCTCATTTATTTATGGTACCAGTTTCAACATCCACGGACGTCATCACGTCATCATCAGCCAATTGGGGTCGTTATACAAAGATAAATATTAAAGTTAAATACACAAAATCGACCCTCATAATTAAAACTGTCCATAACAAGTTAAAATGCAAAGCATATTAATGCTAAATGTCCAGGTTTGAATATGTAATCTGTATAAGTTTGACAACTTGTTAGTCACAAATAAAAAACTGAAGCTGAGGAGCCTCGCAGAAAAACAAGTTCCAAGTCTTCGACACACTTCAAATTTATGGATTTGGGTGCTTTCTGCAGCATTGGTAGCCACGACATATGCAGAGAACTGTATGCTGAGTGCAATGCGGTAATAGGTTAAAAGAGTGGTTGGTGTTCCTCAGTGAGCATAAAAATGACACTAAGTCAATAGATAATATATATGAAAACCATCTTCATAAAATACGGGGTTATGTCGTATTATACTGGAGCAAATGGATCTTGTAACCTGAACTGTGTTTTGAAGATGTTAAAAGCAAAGTTTCTCGATCCAATGTGGGCCTCTAGTATGAAGGATAAAAACGAGTTAAACTCGGATAGTGGAAATGGGGCAAGAAAATTAAATGCTAGTGCCAGCGGGAAACTTAAATAGCCAATGGTAAAGGGGTATCTGTTCTTACATTTCTTGTATTAGAATCCTATTGCTTTTATTATTTTTATCTGTGTGGTTGGGACATTGCACACAGTGCTGTTCTGTCAGGCCACGCGCTACCGTGAGATGGAAATCGAGACTTGTCAATCTCTTCCACATGTTTAGGGCTCTTCAAATGACCAGGTTGTTGTAAATACATAGTGATATCCAGATGTGAAGGAAGAATTTCTTATACCATTTTACAACTTTCCTCATAAATGGATATACAGTAAAACCTCGTTAATTCGAAGTCGTTGGGACTAAAAAATCAGACTTCGAATTAACCGCCAATTCGCAATTCAGAAGTACCAACCCTTGCCGCGTTACAAAATATTCTAAGGCACGTTACTGCATGCAGTTAACCTTGATTCACAGTTTATACCTTTCAAATGCCATGACAAAAGAACTATTTCCAAAATGTATCCAAGAAGGTGCATTTACAGTATTCAAATAATGCACCGGGATATCTCACTTGTAAACATAACCTCACGCAACGAAAAAAAAAAAAAAAAAAAAAAAAGCACGATTCTAAGACGAGGAGAAATCTATCCTGGCTCCCATGTGCAAGTGCTTTATTAATTGGATTACTATACTGTATGCATTTTAGATGCCTTGTATTTACACAGAAAGTACCCGATGCCCTTAAAATTGAATCCTTGTATGATTTCCCGCCATGGCACTCCTCTAGTACTTCAGAAATGTAAACACTTGCCGCGTCACAAAGTATTCTAAGACCCATTAATACATGCAATCACCTCGATTCACAGTTTAAACCTTTCAAATGCTATGGAAAAAACTATTTCCGAAGTGTATCCAAGAAGGTGGACCCTCCGTGGCTCAGGCGGCAGCGCGTCGACCTCTCACCGCTGGATACCGTGGTTCAAATCCCGGTCACTCCATGTGAGATTTGTGCTGGACAAAGCGGAGGCGGGACAGGTTTTTCTCCGGGTACTCCGGTTTTCCCTGTCATCTTTCATTCCAGCAACACTCTCCATTCTCATTTCATGGCATCTATCGGTCATTAATAAATCACTTTGGGAGTGGCGACCCGATCGTACTAATAGCCTATATATGATTCATCCATCACATCCCTGACCCGGTTTAAGACTGGAAATCAGGTTGTAGGTTTTCATTTTCATCCAACAAGGTGCATTTACAATGTTCAAATAATGCACTTGGATAAATCACTGACAAACATAACCTCACGCAACGAAAGAAAAAAAATCGCACAATTCAAAGACTAGGATAAATTATGCCGGTTCCTCAGTGCAAATGCATTATTTTTTGGATTTCTGTACTGTTTGCATTTTTATTGTAGTGCTTTGTACTGGCATGGAAAGTGCCCGACGCCCTTAAAACATTGTGACTTATTGAACTTTCCTATGACCAGGGGATAAAGTATTTCGCTTCCATGTGCATTGCAACGCACTAATATGACCCCCATCCCTCACACATGTACGATTTCCCGGCTGGCAATTTCTCCTTTAAAACCATAAGACCGTTTGGGCTCGCATTAAAATAAAGCAATGCAGTTTCACCGGCAATGACAATATTGTTCGGTGCCTACGAATTTATCTGAGCTATGCTTTTTCGTCAACTGTCGGCATCGCCAGTGTTCGCGGATTCTGTTTTCCCGCACACTGCCTGTTGCGTGATATTACGGCGTTCCTTAAAAGGTTGAATACAAAAGAATTCTGATTTTATTCAACTCAGCAATCATGAAGCGCACTGTAGACCCACTGAAGTGAGTGTAAGTGCGGAAAGCTACCCCTCCACGTTCCGGAACACGCGTTCTATTATGACGCGGAGCGGATAAATTTCGAGTTGAAATTACTCTGTAACATAGTATTGTTTTAAAATGTAAAGGCAGTTAGTTTCAAACTAAAAGTCTGAATTTCGGTAATGGGGCCGACCTTGTACTTCCAATTACGGATTATCCGTATTTCGAATTAAACAATTGAAATAACATACAAAACTGTATCTCATGTTTCCGGGAACGAGAGCTTCTTCGAATTAGGCGGGATTTTGAATTAACCGATTTTGAATTATCGAGGTTCTACTGTACATTTGTCACTTATCTACTAAATCTATACCCCCCTCCCCCCATTTTCTGATTAGAATATCCGACTCTTCCCTTGACCTTACAGGAACATATTCATCTGTTTTGCTTTCATCACTTGAACTAACAGCTTCTCCAATATAGTTTTCTAAATCTCTAGCACCAAAGCTGAAATCAATATCACTGTCATTGTCTAGTAAATCTTCAACAAAGTTTGTCGTAATTTCAGTGCCACTAACACCCACTAAATGTCACGAACTGCTTGTCTCATATCGGCTAGTTGATGATTATGATGATGCTTGTTGTTTAGAGGGGCCTAACATCTAGGTCATCGGCCCCTATGGTACAAAATGAGACGAAATGCGATTAAAATTTAAAAGTACAAAATTCATCCAATGACCAGAATTCAAAACGTGGTGATGAGGATTGAACTGATGAATGTGAATTTAAAACAATCAGTGGATAAGATGCGCAATGCCTCACATTGCCAGAAACAATATTCCTGACCAAGGGACTGCTTCCAAAGCCCAATCCTGAATCGATGATGCTTGTCTAAATGGGTCAATATCTATGTCACCGATCCCCCATAATGGCACTTTTCGCTAGTACAGGAGAACCATGGTATTTCTCAAGTTGCAGTACTAATCACAGGTAGCATAAACTCTCGGTGTTCCAAACATTATGGCACTACTCACAAGTATTGTACATCGTACAGGTAACGCAGACCTATGGTGTTTCTCACACAATGGCACCACTCATAGCCAATGCAAACCGATGAGGTTCCTCACCTAGGTGTACTAATCACGGGCGGGCGCCGGTATTCTCTTGGTGTTCCTCACATAGTGGGTACTAATCACAGGCAACACAGACCCACAGTTTCGCTCATATAGTGGTACAACTCACGGGTACCGGAAACCCCACAGTCCACACACACTGCTGCTTTATCACAAACCTATTGTGTATCTAATATAGTGGTACTACTCCCAAGTAAAGGTGACCCATGGTATTCCCCGTGTGATGGTACTAACCAAAAGTAGTTTCATGGTTCTAAGACAATCATCCCATGGTTGCCCCTTTTAGTCACCTCTCACGACAGGCAGGGGATACCGGGGGTGTATTTTTCGTCTGCGTCCCCCACCCACAGGGAGTAGAGAGAGGGAAAAAAGAACAAGAAAGAAGGGATCCGTCACTTCGAAAAATGAAGTAACGGACGAAGAAAGGCAAGGGCAGCGAAGGGCGTGAAAATGAAAGACTCCCTACGCCTCGAATGCTCTAATACCGTCGATTTTGGAAAAGAACAAGAGTTGACCAAGGGAGGTCGGACAGGATAGACGAAAGTGAGGAGCCTGGCACACGTAAGTGGAAGCAATACCAAGACTCAGCTAAAGGCCCCGTGGTCGCCAATCCACACTCCCAAGATGAGAGCCCCTTGAGTCCCTTCTAGTCGCCTCTTACGACAGGCAGGGGATACCACGGGTGTATTCTACATGTGCATCCCACACCCGCAGGGGTTAGTGTGGTTGGTCCGCGAGAGGTATTTTATTTCAATCAAGTCCGCCGGTAAGCCGGTTAGGACCCCACTATCCGCCACCTGGGACGCGCCACGTGGGAGTATCACCTCTCCCCCTGCTATGCCAGCGTAATAGGTTCGTGGATCGGCTAGTTGAAGCCATAGTTACGAGTGATAGTGATCCGACCTAAATATTCAAGACATATTATTTGTATAATTTCAAGGAATACTTATGGGACTGTATCTTTGCTACAAGATAAGCAGATGCGTCAGACAGCATCTGCCTGTCTTAACTCGTAGCAAGAGCTTGCCAGCATATCTGATTGCAAATGAGGAAGAGATATTGCTGACATTAAACTCTACACTGCAATCTCCAAGCAAGGGACGAGAACCATATGGGATATGTTCAGAAGTCTCTACCCCTTATCACAGTCATGGATGAAATCCATAAGTGTACAACAAAAAATGAAAAGCAAAAAGAAAGCGAATATTAGTGAATATTGAACATACAGTAATATGGAGAGAAGATGAAATGGAAGTACAAGAACAAGTTACTGTATGGAATTGGGAGATAGAGGAATATGGAATGAACATACAGTAAGTGTGGAGAAGAGTAACAGTTGTAATAACGAGAGGTAATAGAGAAGGAACAAGGAATACTTAAGTTCTGGTGTCTAATGTTAACATAGGCCTAATTTTTGCAGTGTATAACTGTAAACCGAGGATAAGGCCAGGTTTGAAGAACATTTTTTGCTCTAAATTCATTCAGAAATGAGCATTGTAAGTGATGATGACAATGATGATGCTTGTTGTTTAAAGGGGCCTAACAGCTAGGTCATCGGCCCCTAATGGAACGAAATGAGACAAAATATAATGACAATTTAAAAGTGTTATAAAATTCAATCTGAGTGAACAATGTGGGCTTTCGAACTCGTGGAAGTCACGAAATTGTACTCTCTCATGGTACTAATCATGGGTGCTGGAAACCCACAGTGAACCACTCTCTGCTGCTACTAATCACAAACCTATTGTGTACCTAAATTATTGGTACTACTAGCAAGTAAAGGCGACTCATGGTGTTCCCCGCGTGATGGTACTAATCACAAGTAGTTTCATGGTTCTAATACAATCATTCCTTGGTTGCCCCTTTTAGTGGACTCTTACAACAGGCAGAGGATACCATGGGTGTATTCTTCGTCAGTGTCCCCGACCCACAGGGGGTGGACAGTCCACTGCATTCTTTAAAGGAGTTCTCTTTCCTCTATTATGCAGTTCAATATATAGTATTCAAGTATTTAAAGTTATATTGTAAACCATAAACAAATACAAATATTTTAACCCTCTTGCACTCAGCGCACCAATAGTGATCTCTCACAGTATCCATATACAGACTGTCATATCTAGCAGTTTCGGTCATTTGCAGGGCTACTAGATGGTAATACAGAATCGTGATGGTAACTTAAAACATTAGTTGGCATTTTACCCACTTGAAAATATTTTTATTTTCAACAAATGAAATCTGTTGACCGTGAATGTGTCACGGTGCTTACAACTTGTCACTGTGTGGATCTGTCTTTGCTAGGCTTTTATGTTAATTTGATTCTGTTACAGGTTTAGTTTAGTTCTTTTTTCACTCATATTTTGTGTGTTGCTCTTTCTCTATGAACCATAATTATATATACTTTCATTGTTCCTTTCCTATGTTTTTGTGCCATGTTTTCATTATAATGACTGGCCAAGTTCAAGACTGAATAGTTCTGAAATGCCTGAATATTTATGTTTTAGATAGTGGGAGTGGCTTTATCGTTGAAAGCGATTCTGATTATGGGGTGACAGTTGTGCTACTGAATTACTAACACTCCAATTATTAGAATAAGAGTGTCCCTTTAGTTACAGCTACTCACAGTGCATCTGGCGATGAAGAAGATGAGATAAATGAAAAAGCATTATAAGACCATTTTGTTACAATCGACTTCAATGCATTAAAAATTACAAAACTGAATGATTAAGTGCACTTGAATTACATAAATGGAAAACTGAACAGTAATACCAGTAATATTCTTCCATTCTCAGTGTACAACAAAGTTTTATAGTTTGCATACTATTAAGGGTACCTTGGTTTGTTAAACTAAATACTAGGAACCAACTGTATAAACAGTTTAATCTTAGATCAGAGACAAAATCAATCTCAGTTCATGATAATCTCTAACATTTTTGTTATATAAATGTTAATATGAGATCAATTACTGGACTAGATTTAACTCTGATTCAAGAAATTTCTCTGGTCAAACTCTTTGATCTCATTCCACCATACAAAAGTAACAGTTGTTGTGAGATTTGTAGGCTTTTGCCATATTTGGGGAATTGCAATGGCATACATTTTCTTGCTCCACGTAGCCAACCCTCTAAAAGAGACCAGCAGCTTTCACACGTCACATGTTGGTCTTGAACATACACACTGAAATAAGCATGGTACGCCTCACAGAACTTTGTGCCGGGCACAATTTTATGTTTCACTTATTTAGATCCAATGTAATGTACACAAACATAACAAAATGTGTCTGCTAACAATTTACAACTTCTGGATGTGAATATTTTACGTTAAAAGGTAACAATCAACTCTACTTATAACCACAAAACTGCATCTACATTCACAAACGACAGGAAGGCATTCAGTGAAAAACATTGATATAGTTAGCTTGTTAGCTTGTCTATATATTGAACCCTTCCAGCATTATCTAATAAAGTTGGAACATTACATTAGAGCCATCTACTGGTGCTCACTTTCAACAACCACAATTGCTAGAAAAAGCAGTAAATTTATAATTATTCAAAAACCATTAAAATACTGAAAAGTAAAGTATACTCATCTGAAATAGCTAATGGCACATTCAGGTTTTGCACACTGTTTTTGTACAACGGAAATAAACAATGTTTTGTTTCAGCTGCCTTCTACGACAGCCAGAGCTTACCTGAGGCTGTATTCAAACCCCCCCACCCAAAGGGGATCCAATTCACAATTCCATAGCCGCAACAAGCTTGCCCCTTTTAGTTGCCTCAAATGACAGGCAGCGGATACCTAGGGTGCTAATCTAATACCTCCACCCACAGGGGGATCATAGAAGAGAAAACACTGCCAGGAGGACAACAATTATTAATAGCCCAGTCTGATCTCAGATAATTTTCCCAACTTAGATTAAAACTGACTGAATTTAGTGGTAACTGATTGAATTTAATGGTATGTCAATAGATTTATCTGACAGGATAAATAACACTATTAAGGATATAAAGATTCTGCTTACATAGCTGGATGTACATCACATGCATACAGTAAATTAACAATCCCTGAATTTTTTTTCAACAGTATCTTATTTTCCTCTTGAAAAGGTAGTTTGATTATGTCTCATCATTTTCTTTTGCTAGTAGTTTGTGGCCTTTGTTAAAGTACAGTCCCAGCGCCTGTCTAGTGATAAAATGGGAAACACCAACAAACCATAATCAGGTCTACCGATGGCAGGCTTTGAACCCACCATCTCCCGAAGGCAAGTTAACAGCTATATGGCTTGAACTGTGCAGCCAGCTTGATCGGTTCTCATCATTTTAACATACTGTTTGTAGGCCAAAATGGACTGATGTATTTATTGTAAGTTCAATATGTTCAATATGTGGCTTTTTACGTTGCACCGACACAGATAGGTCTTACGGCGACGATGAGATAGGACAGACCTAGGAGTTGGAAGGAAGCGGTCATGGCCTTAATTTGCCTGATGTGAAAATGGGAAACCACGGAAAACCATCTTCAGGGCGACTTGGCCGTGCGGTTAGGGGTGCGCAGCTGTGAGCTTGGATCCAGGAGAGAGTGGGTTTGAACCCCACTCTCAGCAGCCCTAAAGATGGTTTTCTGTGGTTTCCCATTTTACACCAGGCAAATGCTGGGGCTGTACCTTAATTAAGGCCACACCCACTTCCTTCCCACTCCTAGGCCTTTCCTATGCCAATATTGCTATAAGACCTATCTGTGTCGATGCGACGTAAAGCAAATTTTAAAAGAATAAAGAAAATCTCACTTTCTAAGTGCCAGGTTAAGAGAGCGGTGTCCTTTCCCCACAGGGGTCATCAATGGGCCTTTCAGTCCCACTTTGTTCTTGTTGACAGAATCAATGGCTGCTTGGGGGATGCCAAATTTCCCATCAGGATATCTGACTGGAGTCACATCCACAGACTCCCACTCAATAGGAACCTGAAAGACAGCAAAAATAAAACAAAATGCAGTTGTACAAAACAAGGCTATATTTTCAGAAACAAAATAAAGGATTCTTAACAATGCCAAGAACTAGCATGGGAAAGATTTTGCAACTTAAAGCGAGCATGGTGAATAAATACTGTTAGCACCTAGTATACATAATATGCTGTATTGGCTGTATAATGCACGTTATCACATCAGAAAACAAAGGATCACCTGAAGTCCATTTCATAGTTGGGAACACAATAAAGAGTTAATATATAAACAAGGAAATGAAGACATCAAGACAAGTTGAAATTTATGTCCTCCATTCAATTATTATTTCATAAGACTTGTCAAACATGCAGACATTCTTACTGAATGATATGGAATCTTGGCTACACTATAATTCATTTTTTAAAAATGATATTGTTTTTACGTCCCACTAACTACTTCTTGACGATTTTTGGAGACTCCAAGGTGCCAGAATTTTGTCCCACAAGAGTTCTTTTTTAAGTGCCAGTAAATCTACGGACACAAGGCTGACGTATTTGAGCACCTTCAAATACCACCAGACTGAGCCGGGAACAAGCCTGCCAAGCTGGCGTCAGAAGGTCAGCGCCTTAACCACCTGAGCCGCTCAGCTTGGCACACTATGATTTCTCTTTAGCTGCAGCTTGATGAAATTTGAGCCCTGTATCCTTGTAAGAATGTTAGTTTCAGATTAATATCAAAGCAAAAAATATGTTACATGACTCTCTATTTATGAATGAATGAATGAATGAATGAATGAATGAATGAATGAATGGCAGCTGGGAGTGACCAAGCTGACAGCTGCGTGGGAGGAAGAGGAGCCTGCAGGAATTACTGGTTCTGGCTTTGTCTCGCAACGCAGTTTGTTTCATGTTTCAGTGAGAGCAACATATGTGTGCAAAGTGAAGTGAGAATAAAAAAATCCCAATTAAATCTCTTATGTATCTTTCTCAGCAAACTAAATTTCTTATGGCTTTGTACAAAGGCCTATGAAGTTACATAAGTTAAAATCCTGTAAATGTACTGCAGTGCAAGAACTTAAACTGGGTATCCTGTGAGTAGGTTTAGATTTTGTGAATGGATTTTGAATAAAGTGCATGAAGGAGAAATTGATCCCAATCTCATTAACATCTCAAGACAAAGCGTGGTTTCATTTATATGGGTATCTAACTTCCCAAACAGCCAATACTAGAGTGCCGATAAACCTGATCTGCTCCATGAGGAACCTCTTCATGATGAGAAATTAGGGACAAGTACTTTTAAAGGGCATTAGAATTGATCAGGCAGTTCCTCTAGCTTGCAATCTACTTGTTGGCCAAGGCCTTAGTCTCGCCTGAGCTGTGATTTTGCATTAATGAGATGACCCTGTTCTTCTCAGGCATGTAACTCATGTCTGTGTATCATGATCTCATGCTTACTTTTACTATTTGATGGTGACCACCAGCAGTTGCCATTGCCTACGGTCTTCTGCTTTCCGAATTGTCATTTGAAGAGGTGTGCAAGTTACGTCTTTGATCTGGTCTATCCATCTTCTGGGAGCTCTTCCACACGGTCTGATACCTTTTACTTTTCCTTGAACAACCAGTTTTTCAAGGCTATTTTCTCTCCTTAATACACGTCCAAGGAACTGCAGGGTTCTCCGCCTGACAAGAGTGGAAAATTCGATTTGGGATACCAAGCTCTTTGATTATGGAGGACTTAGATCTTTTCTCCGTCCAAGGTATCCGTAGCATTTTCCGCCAGCACCACATTTCAATGCGTTGATGCACTTTTTGTCCTTGGCCTTCACCGTTCATGATTCACAGCCATAGAAGAAGATTGAAAATATTAAGACACAAACCAGACATTCTTTGTGTTTTTACAGATTGCTCGGTCATGCCAGATTGTTGCAAGTGATAAATATCATTATAGTTCCGTATTGAAAATTACAATACTTATAAGATTACTAATGAATTTATTATTTTAAGACCCAAATGTATTGAATAGGTGGTTAAATAATAAATTAATTAGCAATCTTATAAGCATGCCAAATGGTTCGGAGCTTATCCATAGCAACTTTTCCAAGAGCAAATCTTCTTCTGATCTCTTTCTTGCAGTTGCTTGGCTCCTTGCTGAGCAACACTGGCAGCTAGCCTATCTAAGCCTACTAGACGTCCAATAAATTGGAGCTTCTTTCCTCTATAAACAACCATCAACTTGGTTTTGCTGCAATTCACTTCCAATCCAAGCTTAACTCTTTCTTTTTCTACCTGCTGCAACAATTTAGCAAATTTGTCTTCACTACTTGCCAATAGAATAGTATCATCAGCAAAACGCAGATTCTGCAGCATCCTACCTCGAACGGACACTCCACTATGCCAGCTGCCCAAAGACCTTCGGACGATGTATTACCCGTATATGTTGAACAACAGAGGGGGGACAGAATGCGACTTCGTCCCACTCCTGACACTCTGAAGGCCTCTGTTAAGCCACAGTCCAGCTTGACTTGAGCAGTGTTGTTTTCATATAAGCTTTTTATCAAAGCAGTAAGATGAGGAGGAATGCCCATTTCATGCAATACTTCCCAAAGCTTGCACCAACAACACAGTAAAATGCTTTCTTGTACAGATTACAGAAATCACTCTTATGGTATATATCTCAATAAACTGCAAAACTCCACACACTGTGTTGTAAAAATGCATAAAGTTACTATTACCAAAACAATATTATTTGCTGCAGAAGAAATGTAAAAATTAAGTTTAGATTTCAATTTTAGACAACCTTCTTGATTATTGCCATCATGTTGCCTTAAATGTATTATTTTCAATAAATTACAAAATATATATACTTTTTTCACAATTTGCCTTATGCTGCATCAACACAGATAGGTCTTTTGGTAACAATGGGATAGGAAATAGCTAAGAGTGGGAAGGAAGCAACCGTGGCCTTAATTAAGATACAGCCCCAGCATTTGTCTGGTGTGAAAATGGGAAACCGCTGAAAACCATATTCAGGGCTGTCGACAGTGGGGTTTGAACTCACTATTTCCAGAATGCAAGCTGTTAGCTATGTGACTTATTGAAGTTTCCCAAGAACAATAACTTGCTAATTTCAGAACTTGTGGCAACCACTGATAGGACATCTTCAATGATTGGTAAATACAGTGGATCTTGCCCTTGTCCTGAAGATGAATTATCTCAAAAATGCTTTCCTTGTCACTATATCACCAACCAAGAGGCTTTGTACACAAAAACTGTAACTTCAAACATACCACAAAAGTAATACCACTTATCACCGATTGCTCATGCCCCTAATAAATAAAACAATGATGAAAAACAGCGATGTAGCTCTTCATGCTAAAGGGAAAACATTTTAATGCTCTAAGAAGACAAAACTTTGAAATCTTCCCAGCATGCATGCACCAATTTCTCTCTTTTGGTAGACAGAATTAAATATCCTTCCTTTTATAGGGTTGTGCTGGTTTAAAATATCAATGGAGATTCTGGATTTTGTCTTTTATTAAAGATATAAAACGAAAGGCTCGTGACAGTCAAGTAAAATTTAACACCTACACAGACATGCCAATGCTCAAACGTAAAAAATAAGAAGACTACTGTATGACATATCGCGATGTATACCAATGCTCCACTGATGATGTGATTCGCATTAATTCCAAAATATTAAACAATTATATTACTTTATCACATACTTTCTTCGTTATTTATTTATGGGTGTGATGCAGCCCAGAAACCCATGCCACATATTGCCAACTTATTTTTGGGGGTTTCTTCCCACTGAGCACTTGTTTAAGTTTTTTTATGGTACATCAAACTTTAACATAGGATTGTTAATGTAAGGTGTTAAATGGTCTCTATTGTAAGTTTTTCCTTACAAGTGGCAATGGATAGGGATAGGCAAGGGCTAGGAATGGAAAGGGAAGCGGCTGTGGTCACAAATAAGGTACAGCTCTGGCATTTTCCTGGTGTGAAAATGGGAAACCACGGAAAACCATCTTAACTGCTGCTGACAATGGAGTTTGTTCACTATCTCCCAAATGCAAGCTCACAGCTACATGACCAAAAGCGCGTGGCAACTTGCTCGTTAATCCATGAAATGATCTGTTTCACAACACAGCCAATGATAATACAAAGATTATTTTAAGATTTCTAGGAAAAGTAGTTCCTAAGAGGGATTAATTAATGGAGAGCATACTAGTTGTACAAATCACCGTGATAAAGCCTATTATCATTCAACAGGATAAGCAAGATCCCCGAATCAGATGGTATACGAAGGACGTTAGTCCTTTATTTTGCTATTTGTTTCATGTCGCTCCAATGTACGTTGGTTTGTGGCAACTCTGGGGTAGGGAGAAGGTAACAGTATGGAAGTGACTGTGATCTTATTTAACCTCTCATTGATGCAAAACATTTCAGCACAAATCCGAGGTTAAGGGGATGATTAGTTTATGAAAAACAGTGTATGTACTATGATGTGTTTTGTCGTCCACTATGGTCGTGCACACCACGCGCTTTTTCCTTATGTTATGCATCTCCTCTCGCTTTGTTCAGTTCGGCATGGTGTAGTGCTCTTCTTGTCTGATTTACTAAAAATTAATTACTTCTTCACTTTGATTCAAACTGCACTGTGCCAAGCTTCCACACCACACAATATCGTATCTCGAAGTGACAGCAAGCCAAGTACCTCATTACAAGTCAAATGAGGTTTCAATGCGTTGAAAGAATTACAGGATGCCTCACCAGATTGTGTCAACATGCAAATCAGATATTGATTTATACTATCAATGTTACATAAAGAAGCATCCTGTAGTGAAAAATATATACAGTTGAACCTGACTTATACGTACATCAAGGGGAAGAGAAAAAACTACTTGTAACTCAGAATTACTTAGAAATCAGACTTTCACAATACATCACACATTTACCGAAAAACCAATGGATAGACCTACATGTGTAAATCCTTGCAAATAATAGATACATTAAAACCGAAAATATTTTGAACTTTGTCCAGCCTTAAAGAAAGATAGTTTGGCATGTTTTACTTTTCTTGCATTAAGAGTATAAAGCTCCTTTTGGAAACTCAGTAATGAATTCAAAGCATTTTCACTACAACTTTTTGCACTGATGTAACGCCTACACACATCGATTGCACTTAACACCTCACTCGGTTCAGGTGTTTCATGATTCAAGCCATTATCTCCATCTCCATCACTGTTACTATCACTTGTAGCTGGTCCCTCACCACCGCGTTGTTGGCATACATCAGCAATAATCTCTCCATGTGGTAGTTCTCTATATACAGCCAGATTATCATAGAAATGCACAAAAGTATCGAATTCTACTCCCTCCGGTAGCGTTAGCTCATTGCCAGACAAAACTTTTCTTTTTGCTATTTGCTTTACGTTGCACCGACATAAATAGGTCTTATGGCGACAATGGGGCAGGAAAGGCCTAGGAATGAGAAGGAAACGGACGTGGCCTTAATTAAGATACAGCCCCAGCATTTGCCTGGTGTGAAAATGGGAAACCACGGAAAACCATCTTCAGGGCTGCTGAGAGTGGGGGTCGAACCCACTATCTCCTGGATGCAAGCTCACAGCTGCGCACTCCTAACCGCACGGCCAACTTGCCCGGTAGACAAAACTTCGTCCCCATCATCATCATTAGAGGCAGCCTCTTCTAGTGAGACACCAGCTTTGCAGAAATAGTTGCTGATTGTGGAGGATGACACCTGCTTCCAGGCAGCCGAAATAAAGTCCATGGCTTGTAGCAAATTAATGGAGAGAGGTTCATTTCCTGCATCACTCAGGGTTATTAAATGTTGAACCAGCATTTTTCTTTTTACAATTGGCTTTACATCGCACTGATACAGATAGGTCTTATGGCGACTATGGGACAGGGAAGGGCTAGGAGTGGGAAGGAAGCGTCCGTGGCCTTAATTAAGGTACAGCCCCAGCGTTTGCTTGGTGTGAAAATGGGAAACCATGGAGAACCATCTTCAGGACTGCCAACAGTTGGGTTCGAAACCTCTATCTCCCGAATACTGGATACTGGCCGCACTTAAGCAACTACAGTTATCGAGCTCAGTAAGCATTTTTCTATAATGCACTTTGAAATTTGCAATGATGCTCAAATCAAGCAGTTGTAGAACACTGGCACAGTTGGAAGAGAAATATTCCACTTGGACATTCTCCAGAACGATTTGAGGTGGATGTGCTGCACATCGATCCATAAGAAGAAGGATCTTCTTCTGTTTCATTTTCATTATAATGCCCAGTTTTATCAACCACTGTTCCATTAGAAGCATAGTCATCCAAGAATTTCTGTTGGATTCATACTCCGTAGGTTTTGTTTTCGCACCCTTAAAACACCTCGGATTCTTCGATTTTTCTGTCAGAAGTGGAGGAAGTTTGTCAGATCTCTATCTGCATTGGTGGCGAGAAGTACTGTACTGTTACATGAATTTTACTTTTCTTCCCTCCATGGCACGAGCCACCTTTTTCAGCTAATGTTTTATTAGGAAGGAGATTATAGAATAGGTCGGTCTCATCAAAATTGTAGATGTTTGAAGGCTGATAATCGCTTATGATACCCGTCAGAACTACTTCTTTCCAGTGGTGCACCGTGACATCGTCCACAGCTTTTGAGTCACCGCAAATTGTTCTCCCTGTGTTTCCATGACGATCTTTAAATCCTTGCAACCATCCTGATGAAGCCTTGAAATTAGCAATGATACTCATTATTTTAGCTAAATCTATCGCCTTTGCCTTCAGCACGTCGCCACTAATTGGTAGGGTTGCAGCCCGCTTTTGCTGGAACCATGGAAAAGTGCTTTCTCCAAATCTACGTACCTTCCTTCTTGCTGATGGCTGCGCTTTGCTGATTTTGAACCCAATTTTAAGAACTCATTCAAAATAGTGTTTCTTTTACTGATGACTGTACATAGCGTGGTATAAGCAATCCCTAAGTCTGAAGCAATTTCAGTTCTTGTTTTGTGTGGATTAGCGCCCACTTCTCATATAAATTTTACTTTTTCATCTAGGGTATAACTTTTCCTTTTTCTGTTCTCCATGGCTAATCAAAAGCAACTGAATGACAAAACTACTGTTCAACAGCAAACACCAGAACCGGCACTGTGGACATTTTACTTCTCCGTTGTTCCCAGGAAGGAAATTCTCATATCCAAACAAATTTACTGCATTTTCTTTTGTTTCCGCACTGAAACCGCCCACTTTCCTTGTAATGTATCTTAATCTTTGGCAGTACTGTGAAGGTAAAAAATGACGAAGGTAGAAGAGGAGCAAGATAGAGCGAAGGGGACTTGCTCGGTTGACCTTTGTTAAACTGCCAATAAGTAAGGGTTAACAATGCCACTTGGTGAAACTCTTTGTGTTCTGTTTCAGCACCGAAACCCGAACGCTCTACTTCCGCCTATGCCAGCAAAGAGGAAATTTCGTAACTAAAGTAGTTTCTAAAAAAAAAAAAAAAAAAAAAAAAAAAAAAAAAAAAAAAAAAATTAAATTAAAAAAAAAATATATAAATATGTGCTCATTACAATTACGCAAAACTCATTTATATCTCCCCGACACCTAATATGTATAACAGTGAAATAGTATAAGATAAGGTTTAATTAACACGCTTTTAAATCACATTTTGCTGGGACCTAAAGGAAATTACGTACAAATACGAATTACGCAGAACAGAGTTACATATAAAGCAGGTTCAACTGTATTCGTTAGAACGCAGTTACTACTGCCTGCTCTCAAGAAATATAAGGAAACACTGATTTGAGTTATTCATACAAGGAAGGTAGAGATCTTCAGCTTCATGCAATATTTTCCATCTCTACAACTTAAAAACTTACATGAAATTTAAATATTTTGAGATAAATTTCACCTTTTCAATACTATACACAATGTTTTGCTTGTTAAAAGTACAATTCAAATCTAGTGGTGATGATGATGATGATGCTGTTTGTTGTTTAAAGGTGATAGGAGATGGACGACATGAGATGATAATTAAAATGTTAAAATGTATCCACTGACTAGAGTAAAAAATAAATGGTGATGAAAAATGATTATGAGAAAAAATGATTATGAGATTAAAACAATCAGTGGATCTAATTCGCAATGCCTTATTATCTAATAAAAGTATAGAAAATAGAGGTGATAATGGAATAAGGAATTGCCTGGAAGTACAGATATATATACACAAGTCAGAAATGAAAATAACATATTAAAATAAGCAAACATGAACTAAAGTAGAGTCAATGGGATAAAAGCGTAGTTAACACAAATACGCTAATACAAGGACATTATTACACAAGAGAAAGAAGGCCATTATCCCTCATAAATGGATGACGAGGTCTGCTGACTGCTCGTCATCTCGCAGGATGAGGGAGATGGTACGCGGGAGTGTTAGCCTACACACTCTGTAAGGATGTGTGCCACGGTAAGATGATCGCCACAAGCACACACCAGAGGGGTTTCTCCTTTCAACAGATGGGAGTGTGTTAGGATACCGTGGCCGATCCGAAGATGACATAATACCACTACTTCCCTCCGAGAAGCCTGAAGGGAAGTCCGCCATACCTTCACTGTACCCTATAGCTCCCAGCTTATTTGGAAGTGGAGTGGCCTGCAACTCCATCTCCCAATGGGACATAACCAGATGTCTCAGCTGAAAGCGAATATCACTTGCTGGAACCCTGTAAGGCAATGGGGGCAGTATTACTGCCTCAATGGCAGCCTTATCTGCTAACTCGTTTCCCTCTACACCCATATGGCTTGGGAGCCACATAAATGTGATTCTGTTGCCGGCATCTGAACACCCGGTCAGCAGGTCCTGGATCCGCTGCACCAGAGGGTGCTGAGGGGAACAGGTATCAACAGACTGTAGCGAGCTCAAGGAGTCAGTACACAGAAGGAAGTGTCTGCGCTCATTGGACAGTGCGTACCGCAGAGCTTCACAGATAGCATAGAGCTACACACTACAGGTTTCCGGGAGAGCAAAAGAAACCTGACAGTGTCGAAATGAACGCACAGCCTACTTTCGTGTCTGTTCTCGAACCGTCCATGTAAACGACGACTGAACCCGAATATCGGCCAACAACGGACAAGAAGAGCCTCCGATAAATCGAAGGGTCCATGTTTTTCTTCGGGCCATTGTGCTGAGCTATCATGCTGTAGTCGAGGATACGGGCAGGTGTATTCATGGAATTAAACTTACGGCGCGCTTCCTGGTAGGAAAGACCATCCAAGGTCTAGATCTCCTGGATCTTCTTCTCACTCAGATATGTCGGACAGTTCCGATCTCAAAGAGAATGAAGACCACAGCAGTTGGTGCACTTGTACAGAGTTGTGCACTCCTCCGCGCCGTGAGCTACTCTTCTACATGCACCAGACACAGACTGATTCAAACAATGAGATACCATATGTCCGAATCTCTGGTCTTGACAGCATCAATAGGAGGCGGGATGTAGGGCCTCACATCGCAACGATAAGTTGTTACCTTGACTTTTTCTGGTAACACTGACAACTTGAAAGAGAGAATGATGGCACAAGTGGCAATGTCTTTACCGTTGACTTTGCACGTAATGCGCCGGACGCGTGTCATGCCGCGGTTCTTTTCTTCCATCAACTCTTTGTCGGTGTTCAAAATAAGGTCGCGGTGGAAGATGACGCCACGAACCAGATTCAAGGATTTGTGCTCCTCCACTCTGACGGGGATTTCGCCAAAGAGGTTACACTTTAGCAAATGTCCGCCTTGCAGTGCTGTACGAGTCTTAAGAAACAAACTACCGCTGCGCATTTTCTTGAGATCCTCAAGTTCGCCGTAGACGCCTTCAATGTGTCTACTAAAAAGGATCGATTTTTACCACCTTAAAATCGTGCCCATCGGTTCTGGTAGCAATCAGAAACCTAGGGAAGCTGGATCCCATTCCTTCATGCTGTGCATGTTCCCAGGGAGTTGAACCTCTCAGGGAAGCAAAAGTGAAAGACTTCAGTGGGGGACCACCTTGGGCAGGTTGATGACATTTTGAAGCCATGCCCCAAAATTATCCTCCCCGAATGCCACCCACTGCCGGCCCTGTGGTGTAGGGGTAGCATGCCTGCCTCTTACCCAGAGGCCCCGGGTTTGATTCTCTGCTAGGTCAGGGATTTTTACCTGGAACTGAGGGCTGGTTCGAGGTCCACTCACCCTACGTGATTAGAATTGAGGAGCTATCTGACGGTGAGATAGTGGCCCCGGTCTAGAAAGCCAAGAATAACGGTTAAGAGGATTCATTGTGCTGACCACAAGACACCGCAATCTGCAGGGCTTCAGGCTGAGCAGCGGTCGCTTGGTAGGCCAAGGCCCTTCAACGGCTGTAGTGCCATGGGGTTTGGAATTCCACCCACTCTGATCACGGGTCTCTGTAGCTGAACCAAGCTGCCAAGGCAATATCCACCTGGTCATAGCTGGTACTGCCCGGGGTCCGATGTTGGATGATGCCTAATACGGGATGACTGAGGCAATGAGCACTAGAACTCCCTTCTTCCAGTACCGCACAATAGCAAGTACCCCATAGCGTGTACAGAGCACTAAATATAGAGACAAAAAGATATATAATTAATAATAATATGTCCTCCTGGCATTCGGCTGTGCGGGGACCTGTGCTGTCAGGCGGATACTACTGCAAGGGTACATGACGCTCCCACACGCAAGATCCCTGGGTGGTCACAAATGCGGATTTTAGGGCGTAACCGCACACGTAAAAGGCCCATCTCCGAGCAGCACGCACATCAAAAATTTTGAATAGGTCTACAACTAACCCTCAAAAATCAATAAAAAAACAAAGAGGGGACCATGGCCACATGACCCTTTTAGTTACCTTCTATGACAGGCAGGGATTACCCGTGAATGTATTCAGCCTCTCCCATCCACAGGGGGTCCAACACATTGTACCAAACCGCAATCCAAGTCCGCGCCTAGGTCGCTTCAGTCGCCTCTTACAACAGGCAGCGGATACCGCGGGTGTATTCTACATGTCAAATCTAGTGGGACATGTCTCATCCCTTCATTTTGGGCATCCTCAGCCACATATTAAATAAGTAGGCTCCTCCCGTTCCAAAAGCATAAAAATATGTACCGGTACCTGGTTAAAATAATGTGACAGAGTCTGAAGCTCTATCTGTTTTAAAACATATCACAGTATAACGCAGGGCCTCTCAAACGTCCAGAATTTCACACATGCAAATTGAGGTGCAAGAGCTCCGTGCACTGTGCATCGCTCCTGCTCGACTCAGACCAACGCTTCGTCTCTGGGCTACTCGGCTAAGCTCGGCTCAGATTTGGAGCGCTACGGAGCAAGTGAGGAAGACGGAGACAGGTGGAGCGAGCGAGACAGGCGTGGGGAAAGAGAGAGGCAGCACTTTTGCTCCAAATTGAGGAGTGGGGGTCTGCGCTCTGGTCAACCAAGCGAAGTCGTCTTTTGCACTGTGCACAGTGCATGCACCAGGCGCACGCACACTGAGAGGCCCTGGTATAATGGGTAAAAGTGAACAATGAATTACAATACATATGGCAGTTTTTTTTCATTAAAGATTATCTCATAATAAAAAAGAATAGTCTTGATGCTGGAAGATAGTCCTTACGAGCTTATGGTTATATGATGAAAAATTTTCAAAGTTACAGCAGAATGCATCCTGGCAATGATATGCTGTACATTTCTGTAAGACTGGAGTGAAGTCAAAAAAAGTTCTTATAAATAGTAATGTTATTGGTTTTACGCAGTGTGCCCGTCTGTTCGATTCCCGGCCAGGTCAGGGATATTTCTCTCGACCTGCGGGCTAGTTCGAGGTCCACTCAGCCTATGTGATTAGAATTGAGGACCTATCTGACGGTGAGATGGTGGCCCTGGTCTCGAAAGCCCACAATAACGGCTGAGAGGATGCGTTGTGCTGACCACATGACCCCTCGTAATCTTTCAAGGGCGTTAAGTGCCGTGGGTTTTTAAAAAGTACTTTTACAGTTTTCGGAGATGCCAAGATGCTGGAATATTGTCCTGCAGGAGTTTTTGTGTGTAAGTAAATCTACCGACACAGGGCTGTCATATTTGAGCCCGTTCAAGTACCACCGGACTGAGCCAGGATCAAAACTGCCAACTTGGGCTCAGAAAGCCAGCGCCTTAACCGCTTGAGCCACTCAGTCCGGTGAAGAAGATTCTTGAAAAATCAAACTGGTGAAAAAAAAATGTCCAATGTGCTAATGAAAGATGGTAATGTAGACTGTTTTTCTTATATGTATAAGAAAGAGGAGGTTAAAAAAAAGGGGAGGATTACGCATATTGCCAAAAGAGAAAGAATCTCAATTCTTGAATAAATTTGAATCCTACAATTGTATTTTAACAAGTACACTGCTTATAGCTCAGTATTGAAAAGGTGAAATTTTCCTCAAAATATAATTTTAAAACTTTACAAGCCAGAACAAAATGTAATTACACCTACAGGGGTCAATACCACGCACGGCGGTCAGCAGCATGTGAAGAAATGGAGGTCTATACGACGTATAGACGTTGGCGTCAAGGGGCTAATGTAAAGCCCGGTATGGAAACCATGAGAAACCATCTACAAGGTTGCCAATTTCAAGTAGGTGCACAATCCACACCACGCAGCCAATTAATTACCTCTGTAAAATCCTTTATGTACTACAGGGACATTATTTTAACCATTCGGGGGATTCTTACTTGCCCGGTCGCCTGCGCTGTGAGCCTGTCTCCTGCCAAGCACTTTGCCCTAATGCGGCCAGCGTATTTTCCCACAAGATTTCCTGTAGTTTATGAAGGTATTATGTATATACACACGCTCACGTAAGGAAAATGGCACTGGAACAACACACTGAGCAATAAACATGCGAACACTTGAATAAACGGAACCTTATGATGATAAAGCTCTCAACAGACTGCTCAGGAGGGGAGATTGTGGCACAGAGAAGTGCATAACGGTAAATTGCTTGGCGGGATGCAGGCTCGCAGCGCAGGTAAGCGAGAATCCTCCAAATGGATAAAATAATGTCCCTGTATGTTGAACAATACTTACAGTATTCAAGGTGCTACATTACAAGGACGAGATACTATTAAATATTGTTGGCATAAAGACTGTGCATCTATTAGTACAATGTAATCTCTTTTTGCAAACTGGCACACTAACATTACGGACATCCTGCACTACCTTCATTCAGACATCCTAAGGCATGGAGCGTAGTTAGAGCTGACAAGTAGCATTGCTCCCTGTGTAAGCAGGACCGGAGTGAACCCTGTCACTAAAAGTGCTTGCTGGTTGACCAAGCAAAGGGTTCTGGGGGTTAACTCCCCAGGTTAAAGCCGCGAACACACAGGCCTCTAGTATCCCCTGCAACAGTATTGGCTAGTGACAAGGCCGGTCTGGCTAAAATATCTGTGAATTTTACTTCTTCTGTACATAATAAATTCACATCATCGATACATCCAACGACACTTTCAAACTTTGTAGTTTCATTATTTTCAAAGAATGTTGCAGCCTTGTCGACACACATGATGCGAGCTCTACCGGAGACAACAGCAAACTGCTCTAGCCAATAGTAACACAGAAAATGATTGCATAGTTTCAGTTTTAATTTTCCTATATGAGTAAGAATGCTTCTAGGGGCGAGACCTTGATAAGCATCCAAGGAATAGCTCTTGTCTCTGCTACTTCACGTGTTGTTTCACATTACTTTTTACATGCTTTTCTCATCATCATTATTATTTTTGACAATTTGCTTTATCTCGCACCGTTGTGGCAACGATAGGATAGGAAAGGGCTGGGAGTGGGAAGGAAGCAGTGTGAAAACGGGAAATCACGGAAAACCATCTTCAAGGCTGCCAACAGTGGGGTCCGAACCCACTATCTCCTGAATGCAAGCTCACAGCTGGGCAACCCCAATAACACGGCCACCATGCTCGGTGCTTTTCTCATTACTAAACATGCATCCCCATTAACGGAACAATTGCTAACTTTATGGTACTTAAGGCATATCAAAATGGGATAAAATTTGCAGTTCTTGGCAATTTTCATTTTTCTAAGCAATAAAACAACTGTATTTTAAGACAGAATACTTCTAAAGGGTCACTGAAGTGAATAGAAAAAAGAGTTAGGGCCGATTGCAAAAATGGTGTTTAGACCATGTCTACGGTAAAAAAATGTCTAAGTATGGCCGCCACATTGCCAAGACGTTATTTATCACTTAGATATTGTCTAAAATCTATGTTCAACCGGCCATGTTTAAACATTGCCAAGAACACTGTTTAACTTCAAATGTAAGGAGTGAATCACAATCAGAGGTTACGTCCCATGAAACATGTATGTATATTATGATGTTGAGACGATCCCGGGAATAAAGGTTAGTCCAATAGCCTCTCTGTGGGTCATCCACTGCACAATAACATCAATTCATTTGAAATGGATGGGGAGGTACAGCTTAAAATATGATTTCGCTTTTCAAGAGACTTGTTTCTTGAGACTGACAAACGGACAGTTCGGTAACTGTCAACTTGACTACAGTTCTTGGCAACTGATATATTTTATTATCATGGGATAATTTCCATGGAATTATAGGTCACTTTGACTACATATATGTCAGAATTACTTGTCCCAATCGTCAGACGGCTGTCACATATATCAACTGGTACGGATTCACTTATATTTACTGCCAAGTAAGCACACATATGGTAATGGTGACAACTAAAAAGTACGTTGTGAGGTGTGCTTTTTATAACTGTGGTACTAATTCGAATTAAGTTTTCAGCAATTATGAGATAGGAAAAGGCAAGTGGTGGTGATGGTGGTGATTGTTTTAAGAGGATGACTGGGGAAGAAGAGACATGGTCATAATAACAGCCCTAGTACTTGCCTGGTTTTAAAATAGGGAAACTACGGAAAACAACCTTCAGGGCAGCCGATGATGCGTGTTGAACCTATGATTTACAGAATGCAAGCTACATCTATATGGCCCATACAACACATTCGGTTACACAGTACTAATTTTTCATCTTCCCTTCGCCGAAGCTATTTAGATTACACTCACCGTAACAACACTATAATCAAAGCTACACTTCCTTGTACGGTGGCGTGTCGCTTTAATGTCGATAATATTTCATTATGAGATTTAATGTCCACCGAACGTGATATTCTTATCTGTGGGCAAGTCATGCTCATGCTTAGCCATATGTGTAGGAAGACAACAGCTGATTAGCGTTCAGCACACACACCGACGAATTTCATTGGTTGCAACAATAAAAGAGTTGCATGAAAGATACTTCTATCTCCGTTTTCAAACCAATGTTGAAACTTTAAACGATGTCTAGTTAAACATCGGCTCAACATTGGTTATGCAATGGAAGACCATGCGCAACTTAGATGTTGTTTAGGTAGATGTTGTCTAATGCTTAAAACTAGTCATCGTTTCTGCAATCAGCCCTTAGGTTCCAGCAAATGATTAATTACTAAGAAAGGTTAGGCTACAAAATTAAAAAAAGTGTGTATGCATTAACTTTTTCACCATAAGACTGGACTGACATTTGCTGGTAAGCAGCGGTTTACTGATTTATTATGGGTTGTCTCATTAAAGTCTGTATGTATGCTAAAGCATATTAATGTCTCACCAACGGTAAGGGGAACTTAGGATACTTGACCCAGGTACCACTATTTTATTTATTTTATTTTTAGGATTTTTTAATTGTGTAAACAAATTATTGAATAACGTAATTAGGTTTTGTAATCATATGCCAATTATATTCAGTTGTAATATCAAGAAAGTTTACATTCTAAATGTGTAAATTTCCATATTTGTTTATGTGCACTTATGTCTACTTATTTTTGAACGATGCTCAAACAAGGGTAAAATTACAATAATTACAAGGACAGCTATAATTTTAAGTGAAACTGCATTTATTATATGTCAGTTTCTAGAACTAACTGAACCGTTCTGCATGCTACAAAGAAATGTCTTGGATTTAAAGTCACTCATGTCACATTAACATAAAATGTAATGCTTTCTATTAGTCTAAGCAAAGAAACCTGTGTGTGTAATGCATACACTACTATAAAAATGTCTTACACTGTTAGGCTACTCAATGGGAAATTGAAACTGGTGTTTAAATTGAAAACTGGTAACTCTGTCATTTTTCATTGAAAACTCAGGAGGCTCTAGAACGCCTTCAATTTGCTCTGGATCAACCTCAGAAATATCATCACATTCCGGCCACTTGAATCGTGAACCACCTACACTTCTGGAACTGTTAACCATGCAAAGGCGAGAGAAATTGGACAAGCACTACTCTATACTCTAGATGCGTGGGCAAATTGGAGAGCTGGTATTTAAACAAAGTTTACCAGACTGTGATGTACTTGCTAATTCTAGAGATACAGGACTGTAACACTGGCGATTGGTCTGGCAATGAATAAGTGATGTGAATACTTTAATTAGTCATAATGGACATGTACCTACATTAAAACATAATAAGTTGAAAATTTAATTTAACAACAAACATAAGGAGCTTCTATTAATCAAGTCATTGTAAAATGAAGGTAAATATTGCAGTGTGATATGTGCGAAAACTAGTGAATTGTATTAAAATGTCGCATCCTCCACAATGATACAGTATGTTACTCACCTCGGCTATAGCGAATATTTTTTGAACTGCAGCAGAAATCTCTGGTCCTATACCATCTCCAGGAATTAATGTAACAGTCTGCTTTCCTGAACTATAGTGACGAGTAAATGATGCATTGGTTGACACCTACAAAAATGAAAATAAAACAATATCAAAATAAAAGCCGATTTCATAAAACAGTGCATCAAATCAGCCTTAACCTCCAAATGATGAATGATTAATGGCGAATTACTGACAACGCAACACAACATTTTAACAGTGTGCA